>NW_010127749.1:38735-51963 GCF_000699245.1 Pterocles gutturalis | reverse complement strand
CCAAACCATTCTATGATTCTATGATAGTCTGTCAAGTGTCTTCTAATGAAGGCATAGACAATAGTAGACTATAAAGAAAGAAGAGGTGTGGGATTATTTTTAAATTATACTTATCTCAAACATGGATATATTAAAACATGATGAGCATAAGCTGTAAAGTTTAAATACTGTTTTTAAAAAAGAATGCTATTGAAATAGATGGTACAATAAAACAAACTTTTTATTAGAGTTTGTGCAGAAAATTATATGTAGCAGTACTTAAAAGTAGGTGGAAGCAGGTGCAACTGTAAATAGAAATTCTAATTGCAGTGTATCTTCTAAAAATGTATTTGGTTTTATTTTTTATCGAAAACCTTTTCAAGCTAACTTATCACAGAGTGGTTTTGCAGAATAGAAATACTTCTTGTGTTGGATATGTGTTTAACCATTTAACAATTGCACTTTTGTTGTCCTAGTCCCTCCTTTTTTTTTTTTTTTTTTTTTTGTCACTTTACATTACTAGATGATCTTTAAGGTCCCTTCCAACCCAAACCATTCTATGATTTCAGTAAAAATATGGTTAAAGCTTGACCTGGGCGTATGGTGACAGAATTATGTGTCTATGGTTCGAAGAGACAGGAACATCCTTTAGAAGTGCTCTAGCAGAAGTTTCTGCTTCTGGAAGGGGGTGGAGGGAAAAAAAGGACTTGCAAAGGCAACTGAGTTTATCTTATCCTTGCTTTTTTCTTCTTTTCCTTTCGTTCTTATTAGAGAATCCAACTCCATAGTTTTTAAATCTGGCACTTGCCAGGCCTGAATCTGAACCCTGAAGTATGTATCCTGTGCCAGACTTGCCTGTCAAGGGATCTCTTAAGTAGCTGCAGAACCGGCTAGGGCCAGAGTTGCTCATGACTCTCCCAGTATGTCCGTCAGTCAGATTATGGAGTTTTTACAGACCAGGATCCCACCAAGACCTTGCTGTGGCCCTTGAGTAGACTTCATTCTCACATTATTCTTCCACTCTCTTTTCTCCCAAATCTTCCATGAGTGTCAGAGCAGAGAAATTATTTTCAAAAGTCCCTTTTCTTTTATATTCAAAGGTTAAGAGCGTAGCATAGGCTGTTCATGGTATCAACTGGAAGAATGATGGACTAGTCCTGAATCTCTGTGGTGTTCTTAGAAATTTGTTTGAATGGAGTTTTCTTATGCTGAAGCCACTGGGAAACTGAGATTTGGCTGAGGTCCAAGGTTCTCCTGTAGCCTTTCTAGGAAACACTGCAGTTGTTCAGCGGTAGTGTAAGCAGCCATTCACATATTTATAAATCATTCTTTCCAGTAGTGTCCAAAGCAAATGTACTACGTTTGCAAACTTACACTACACTGGGATGGGTATAATTTGATCCGTGTTGCTCCTGCTTTGAAAGTCCTCTTTGATAACGATCTTGTCCTAAAGAGATAAGTAGCATATGGACAAAATGTGAATGCATGTGGAAAGAGACAGTGCCAAAATACTGTATCATCCAGAAAGTATAGAGTTAGTAGTGGGATCTTTCACGTGAACAATGTGGATATAAGTTGATGGCTCCTTTCAATTTGATTGAAGCAGGTTCAGTTCATCTGCTGCTTCCTTTGCACCCTGGTCTGCTTGGCTGCCCTTGTGAACATCACCAGCTTCTCTGAAGCAACTGCATTTTGCTTTTACTTTTATTCAAAAAATCTAGCTTGGAAGTACGGGATGTTCATGGCAAAGACAGATACTATAAAAAATTACCTGCTTTCAACCATTCAGCTGGCTTCCAACATAATAACCTCATTTGTTTCTTACTAATACTGCAATGGGAATAACTTGAAAAGATTTATTCTTCAAACCTGTTTAATGGTTTGATTTACAGAGATTGATATATTCAGTCTTCTGATTCATTTTCATTTTCTCCTGCCTCTATCTGCATTATTGGCTGATAGTTTTGTTCCATCTGTCTCAAAACACTTGCTTTCTGTCTTTTTTTTTTACAAATTAACTGATTTCGTTATCTCTGTTAATTTCCAGTAGATGTAGAATTTATTCTCCTCACTTGCACATTTCATACAAAAAGTCTGTTTATCTGAAGCAGCAAAATAGGCTTCAGTTAATACAGTTCAGTGCCTAGTGATAGATTAAAAAACCAAAACAACAAAAAACCCCAACCGAAAAAAACCAAACAACAACAACAAAACCCAAACAAATAAACAAAAAAACCCCTCACAACAAAAAAAAAAAAGGAGAGAGAAGCATTAAAGGTTTGGTTTGTTTTCAGCAGAATACTTTTGAGTATATAATGCAGTTGGGTTGGTTTTCTCCTTACCTCTTTTACTTAGCCAAAAAGGAAAAAAAAAAGTGGTCATAAATCATAATGAGGTTCTTGGTAAATAAGACTTTATTATGTCAATATAAAGTGAGTAAAAAAACATTTGTTAATTCCACCCATAGCCATGCAGCAAATATCTTCTCATTCACATAATAAAGAATAACTGAAGCATTTACTTTCTTGCTTTTTCTTGACATGGAAAGCTCTCTCTTCTGCACTTATGAAGGTTAGATAGGTGTTGGAAAGGACCCAAAATTGCCCAGTCAGCAAAGACGTGTTACAGTTCAACAATATTGGCAAATTAGAATAAAAAGATGAAGGTTTAGGTGCATATTGCCTATGTATTTTCTCTGCACGTACATCCCTTGAAACCCTAAAATAGCATTTCCATGTCTCTTTTTTAAAATTTTATTTTTAGCCTTTGTCTACAAGGAATGTATTAGAGTTCTTACAGATGGTTCTCTTTTTCTTTAAGGAAAAATTCACTTGTGGTTTTTCCTTGTTTGCAGATGGGACTTCAACCAGCTGTCACAGAATTTGTTAGGACAGCAAACGTAAAATAACAACATGAAATGTGTTCAAGCAGTTACAGAAAGTGGGGGAATATGGGAATTTATCTCCTTCACTTCTCTGAGGTTTTATTTATAGAAAAAGCTTATTTTCCGTAATCTCTTTTTCCTCCAGTACTCACAGACTTGAAGTTTGATTTTGGTTTTTTTTTTTAGGACATTGATTTTTTCCTGCCTCATAAATCTTAGTAGTAGAACTACCTAGGAACTAGCTGAACTTCTTTTAAAATGTGATTTACCTCAACTTTTAGTGGGAATGTACACATTTTAATTAAAGTTTCCACTGAAAGCTTTCAAAAGTTTCAGGAAGACTAGCAGAAAGGTCAGAATCAGTTAGACACTTCATTGGCTTCACTGTTGAATTCTGAACTGAATTTGGGGGTCTCCTGTGTGCTTCTTGAAAGTCACAAGATACCAAGTCAATGTCTTTCAGCTCCCATTTGGTACTCATAAATGATGACATGCGTGCTGGAGGACTCCATTTCAGTCCTGCAAGTAGGGCAAGTGTCTTGGCTGTGGTTAAAGGAGAGCAGGGATTAAATTTGTGTGTCTCAGATGGCAAGTGATTTCTGTTGGATGATTGGATTTTCTGGAGCTGCTTCTCCTGAACAGTTCAGCAGTTTTGGGTTTCAGCCTCAGATGGAGCAGAAACTTTTTGAACTTTGAGTGTTGCAGAGGAAAAACAACTTTCCCACCCGTATCTGATTTCAATATCTTCCAGGTGTGCTAGCTGTGGTAACAATACTTAAGCCTGAGATGCAAAACTAAACATAAGTGCTTTATCTGTTTTGTGGCTATATTTGTTTTTAATGATTGATAATAGTTTCTTTATACCGTTGGGGCTACCTGGAGAGATGCAAAATGTAACCCTAAATGGCCAGCAACATCACCTGGTATTTCAGTGAGTGTTGCAGATTGTATCTGGGACAACTTTCAGAGGTCTGTCAGATGGTGTCAGCGCTCTCCCTTTGGGCTCACAGTCCACATTTGGGATTGTATTTCCAAACTATGAGAGGTGTAAAAGTGATGAATTGATTAATTGCAAATTGAACTACTTAAAGTGACTCAATGGTAAAGAAATTGGGTAGACCATATGTCTTATTGCTATGAAAAACTGGCCCCTTGGAATAGCTCAGTGGAAAGTTTGATGAAGAGCAGTGACACTTTCCCTTTTCAGATGAGGTCACTGTTCTGCGTGGGCTCACAGTTGGTAAGCAAAGTTAAACATCACTCTGATTGCAAAATGCTTTGAACTTATCTACTGAGCTTCACACTTCCAACAAAAATCTTGGCCTTCTAAATATTTATTAATCGCTACACTAAAGTGGCTTTAAGTTATGTACAACAATATGTCTGTCTCTTCAACATTTGGTCTTGGCTTATAAGCAGGTGGAGTGCAAAACGAGTAGATTAAAGTAGCCATTGAATTTAGATTAGGAAGTATATTACTATACATATGAATATTGCTAGAATGCACTTTCCACTTGTTCCTTGCTGCAGTTTGGATATACATAATAAATAGTTTTGTATATAATCTGATATTTCTGCATCTGGAGAGGTTAGCATACACTGTAAGGAGGTAATATTTTAAACCCTGAGAATATCCAGAATTACTTTTATTTCCTTGGGAAAGCTACTCGGCAACATTGAAAGCCTAAAGAGAAGACACATGAATTTCTTGCTGTATTTTCTGCATATCTGAAACCTGAAATGTTTTGTGGAGACTTTTGTTAGTGAGAAAGTAAAATTATACTTCACATTGGACATGATGACTTGTATCTGGAAATGCAAGGAGAATTATGCTTTAAACATGAAGTTTTTGCCATTTTTGTGATGCAGTCTTTAATGCTGTATAGAAGGAAATGGGGGCGGGGGGGTGGGGACACAGGGAATGAGGCAAAGTATGGTCAGAATATTCTTGGTTACAGAGGTTGAAGTGAAGGGTTTGACATTGTAGGTGATCTGTACTGCAGCTGAATTTCCAGACTGTTTAAAACAGTAATGCTTTCAAAGAGTTCTCAATTGATTATTGAATGACTGAGTGTGACTTAGACCAAAATTTTTCATTCAGTGTCTTGTGCTATGGATGTGTATGTGAATGAAGAACAGAAGGATTTTCGACACTAAACATATTGAACCAGTTTTAATAGAATTCTCTGGCTCTGGATTTAAATGGAAGGGAGAAAAAAGGCAAAAGTTGAAGTACCATAAATTTTGAAATTACATAATCAATTTTCCAGTCACGTTTGCCTACAACTAAATATAAATCTATTACATTTGTTTTTTTCATATTTTTTGTAATTAAAAACATGAATTGTATTCATATTTTTGTTAGCAGCAAAGGGTTTAGCTTCTTTTGGGGAGGTGCTGGCCAGTGATGTGGCTGGAATCGAGTTTGTTGGTCTCTGAGGGTTAGTTTCCTCATTAGTAGAATGAGGATAAAGGAGCTGAATGTTTTTTTGAAGAAATTTAACACTAATGTCATGTGCACTATACAAGCCAGGTTACTATTAATAATTATAATTATGCTAATGATAAAGCTACATGTGAATTGTGTTCAGTAGTTGTAAAGCTTTGAACAGAATAGCCCAGTAATGGGAAATGCCATACAGACTTAATAGCTGGACTCTGTTATGGACAAAATAAAACCTGATGGTTTTAACCAGGGCAATTATGCAAGAAAGTGCTGATTAAGGAATTGCTGTCATAAAAACATGTATACATAAGATAGAAGAAGAAGTATACATCTCAGTGAAGGAGATGTCTGTTAAGGCAAAAACAGAAACTGACTGAGACTTAAACTATGGGGGTGTGTCCAAACACAGGGACTTCAGCAGTAGTGGAAAGACCATTTCTGCCATTTTGGTATTTTAAAATTTGGCTCAAATCATTACTACATCTTTAGTTGTCAAGTTTGAAGAGGAAGAATTGCTTAAATTTGGGGAATAAAAAAGCTTTATCTTCTAGTGATTCCAGCACAGTCATACCACTGAAGTCCTTTGAGCACAAGAACATTTGAGCAAAAAGACCCTAAAAAGGTGTTGATAAGTAGTAATCCTTACGGGAGACAGCCTGAATGCTGACTGAAGTGCTGTGCTAGGTTGTGGAGGGGAACGGAGGAGGAGCAGGCAGGAAGTCATGCCAGCAGTTGCCTTAACTTGTATGTAGCCTGTCACATCCGCTGTTTATCAGATCTTCTGAAGTGACAGATATTTTCCTTTGCAGAAAACAGTCACAAACAATCAAATCAAGTGGAACTTAAACTAAAGCAGTGTTTGTAGACATTTTAAAACAAGAAAGTAAAATAATTTTAATGTTTCAGGCTGTTATGATGGAATTAATGCAAGTTGTGTTGATAATAGTAAGGAAAATAGACAAAATCAATAATATCACCTGCATGATGGAAAGCTACTGCTGTAGTATGACTTGATAAAATTGTTCCACTTTCTCTAAAAGTATAATTTATTTACTATAATCTCCTACTGTTCTGTTGGCATAGGAAAGCTGAGCTCACTATACACAATCTTATACTAGAAAGCATACTGTGCCAGAAACATGCGAATGTAGTCTGTCTATCTTACTTTCATGTTTGTAGTAGGATGTGTCTTCTGCTTGGTGGAAACTTTTTCTTGAAGGTGTGGGAATCTATGCAAATAATTTATTCATCTGAGATCAAAATCAAAATTGATAGAAATCGTGTATGGGAAAAATTCAATTCCTGTAGCATCTTTGCCCAAAGACAGTGTTACAGCCACCTGCAGTTACTCACTAGAGAAACTTGCTTGATAAGCTCATACTTCACTATTAAGTGACTGTACTAATATCCAGCTATATAAATTAGGCTTGATTTTTATTCTCTCTCCTCTGTTTTCCATTAGGACAGCACATAGTAGCTCTTACTGAATTTGGTAAAGGTTAGAGATCACTTATTTTATTAAAAGAAAAATATAAGGCGTCTGATCTATGTTTTAAATCTTCTTTTAGTTCACACTACTGTATTCTAAAGACACCATTCCCTTACAAAGCTACACTGTAGAGGGCTTTTAATGCAATGTATGAGTAGAGCACTTGGTTGTGGTTTGAGTTTTTTGAGTTTTTTTGTTTTGTTGTTTGTGAATCATCTCTGGATGTGTGGGAGTTAACCATTCATTTTGTCTTTTTAGGGACCTTTGTCGCCAGGATAAAGCATGTGAATATTACTTCAGCATAGATGCAGATGTTGTGCTGACAAACATGAAAACTTTAAGAATACTGATAGAACAGAACAGGTGTAGTATGTCTCTTGTTTTTATAGAATTTCCTCTGGCTTGAGAGGATTCTCTGGGGCCCCTCCAGAGAAAATAAGATCTCGTCTGTTCTTGCAGAGTTAGATCCTCTTTGTTTACCTGTTGTATTTGATTGCCATAGTTTCTAACAGGCTCGGAGGTGAACAATTCATAAAGCATTTTGTTCCTGTCAAACAGCAATTCCTGATGTGAGTTTCAAATGCTTCAGAGTTGCTCTGAAGAGAATGGTATGGTGTAAGCAAGTTTTATGAAATGAATTAAGACTTCATTGAATAATGATTTCAATGTTGATCACACACAAAATGTTAAAAAAACCCAAACAACAACAAAAAAAAACCCCCACAACAAAACCAGACAAAAAAAATCCTTAGAATTTACTAGTCTGGTATTGCAGTATTATTACTTTATTCTTAAATCGTAGATGCAAAGAAATAGCAGAAAGGTACTGTAGAAGAAGGAGCAGTAATGACCAGTTTCTCCTTGTATTAGTGTGATCTCTTAAGTTATACAAAACTGTGACTTTATCAGCAGCAGCTTTCAGTAGACTGGGCCTGCTGTGAATGCTGTGCACTTCACTCCTGCCGATTTGTGAATTCCCACGTTAGGGAGGCAGGTCGCATTTGCCTATTCATAACAAATCTGAGAATCTCAGCTGTATTACAGAAGGATAAATTATCAATCTCTGTTTTGACCTACTAGTGAGAAGGGATGGAGCTTAAGTAAAGATGTGCCTGCCAGCGCTTTGCATTATATTCCTTGTAATGTTTACTGTTGTGGAAAGAGGCTAAAAGCCAGGTACACTAGGTGGAAGAAACAGAAGCTTTACAAAATTTATCTACTGGTAGGCACACTCTGAAACAAAGTGCTATTTTATTCTTTTTATTCTAGTCAGCTTAGATTTCCCCTTTTAAGTCTATTAAATTTTGGGGTAAGCTAGGTCTCACTGTGTAGTGTTTTGGGTTTTTGGTTTTTTGTGTTTTTTGGGGGTTTTTTCATGTGTCTGATTTTGTGATGCTTTTGTCATTATGCTATGGGCAGTATTTTTTTGCTTGACTGAAAATCAAGCCCCCTCTGATTTAGAGGAAGCTTGGCTTCTGTTACACTGATGTTGTTTCTGGGCAGTGAGTGGTTGGATGCTGTTTCTTCCAGCCTAAGTTCAGAATAGCTGTTCCAAAATTTCAGTCATTGGTGTTTTAACTACGCTATACTCCAAAATGAGTAAAGCTTGTATATTTTGTTGTATAATGTACATATAATGGTTCATATTTTCATATTTGATGTATCACTTCACAGAAAGATAATTGCTCCACTCGTAACTCGTCATGGGAAACTTTGGTCCAATTTTTGGGGTGCTTTGAGCCCAGATGGCTATTATGCTCGATCAGAAGATTATGTTGATATTGTCCAAGGGAACAGAGTGTAAGTAATTGTAAGCTAATTTTTAAAGTCAAGGCAGCCAGTATGGTTATTAGCAACATATTCTTGTATTTTTGCGCAATATGGTGTTATTCCTGAAGAGCTTAAGTTAGTTATATTGTTTAGCTTTTTCTATTCCATAGAAATGCATTTATTTTCCCATTTGTTTTTTCCCATTCACAGTTTGAATAAAAAAATCAAAGTGTTTAACACAATGAGCTGGTGTTAGTAGTGGACACAGTCATTACTAATATCTGTCTGATTTTGTCTGGTTACTCTAGCAGTGCATAATACAGAAAATGGCAAGACAAACAACTAGCAAACCCAACACTCTGTATTCCAGGAACCTCAGTCAAAAGAAATGATTGTTACATTAATCAAATGACTTCTTCATCTCTTTGGAGCAAATGTTTAATCAACTGAACAGCTATAATAGGTTCATGTGTTCCTTCCTGTATTATGTCAGATATATCCTAAGGAACTCTTGAGAAATAACTTTTTTTACGTAGCCTTTTGGGTTTGTCCTTCCCCTCAATGAATATGATACAAGTTGTTCTAAACTTGACTTTCGCATGTGGTGATGCCTTTTCATTGCCCTGTAAAGACACAAAGGTCTGAAACAGATTGACTGCTTGTATAGGACTGTCTTGTTTTCAGTTGCACTGAAAGATGTGCTTGTGGTGCTGGGAGGGAGAAAATCTGCAGAGTAAGCATTGTGCCAGCAATGCTTTTTTGTTGATTTTGCTCCAACTAACATAAATACATGGTCCACTGTGGTCTGTGTGTATTTGTGTGAGGAGGTCAGACCAGCTGTGTGAAGCCTCAGTGAAGTCTTTAAACTCATTTAAAAATCTGTTTTAGAATTACTTTCTCCATCTGGTGGTGTAGAATAACATTATAAGAGTTTGACTGATTGCCTTAACTATGGAAACATGAAGTACATTAGTAGTTAAAATTCTTTAGAGAATTTGACCTTTCTATTTTTTTGTAACAATACTTCATAAAAGCTGAATTACTGCCTGTGCCTATGTTTGAGATGTCCGCAATGTCCAGCTGTAGTTTTTCAAATGTCTTGGGAACCTTTCAGCTTAATTTCCTTGAAACTTGCTTAGTCTTGTCAGCAAATACACAGATGCTGATTTGGTAGAATAGGCAACAAGTGAGTTTTCATGACTTTAAACTATTTGCATTTGGGTTTTTTTTACAGAGGAGTATGGAATATTCCTTATATGGCTAATATATACTTAATTAAGGGACAAACTCTCAGATCAGAGATGAAAGAAAAGAATTACTTTATGCGGGATAAGTTGGATCCTGATATGGCTCTCTGCAGGTATGCCAGGGAAATGGGAAGGTGTATCTATAACCGCTTGCTTTTAAGTACACAGACTTCTTTTTGTCCTGCTACACTTGGCTGCTTTACTTGATTGATCTTGGATATTATATTTTTACTTCTAATTCAAAGTACTGGCCAATTTTTGTGACATAGCCCACTCTGGGTGTATTTCTTTAAATTATTGAGAACAGGCTTTTGCAAGGCCAGTGCACTGGTGCACTGACTACATGATGGTTTCTATTTAAATTCACTGAAAATTCTATTGAGGTTAAAATACCTTCCTTGTTGGTGCAACCTCAACAGATGAAAGAGGGCTCAACTTCTCTGCTGTGTGTGACTTCAAATTTATCAATGCATTTAGAGCATCCCTATTATGTACGTTTTCATACAGTATGAAACTTATAGCAGACTAAGTTGGCATATTTTGCAATTTTGTATTAAGTAGATACGTATTTAAACTAATAATGGGCAGTGTTGATATAAAAAGCCTAAGTGATTTATGAAATGGTAAGAATCTTCTTAGGGGGCATGAATTACTCATTAATTTTTCCAGATAGATTGTTACATTACATAGATGATACATTTCCAGATGTATCAGAAATTTGTTCCTTGCATTAACTGTAAGTAATGAGAGAAAACGTGTTTGTACTGTTAAAATTGTGAATATGTAAATCCACATCTCTAGTGATATTTACACTAGTTTCAGCACAGAAACAAATAAGACCTAAACCAGACCTATTTCCAGACACTATAGCGTTGAAAAATAATTTTGCTGAAGTGAACAAAAAAGTTGGCAAGTATTATTTTTTTTTATTCCCTCATAACAAGGCATGATCCCCTTTGTACTGATTCTTCAGAACATCCTTGTTCAATTCTGTTGTATTCAAACCCTCTCAGCATCAGTTATTGCAAACCTGTGCATGGTTCCATGCGCTCATTCAACTAATCTGACTGGCTCATCAGAAAATTGCTTTCTCTTTTCCTCTTTCTCAGTCTGCGCTATAAGATGGTCTGGTACGTGCTTGATTTTGTATTGCAGCAGATGAGAAGGGGCTGGTGGAAACAGCTTTGACATGTATATTATGAGCTTTGCTTGGAGATGCATGTTGTCTGTAAAGGCATATCAGCTTTGGATCAAAGGCTGCTATTTCCCTAATGTAACTGTGGAAACCTAATAGTCGGAAAAAGAGAGATTATTTCTCAGAAAACTGATATGATGATTCTCCTTCATTTTAGAGTTTACAAAGGGAAAAAGACTCCCCTTCTTCGGAAACATTCCATATGCTCAGACCCCCAAAGGTTTTGCTTTATTTTATTTTTATTCATTAGTTATTATTACCTGCAGTATTATTCTACCACAGGAAGATACTTCTCCTCTGTCCACTTACTCTAGTGAAATACTGCTCTAGCTTTCTCTTCAGTCTTCTGAGGTTCAAGTTTTTGGCAGGGACAGGTTCTTCATGATCAGATCAAAGCATCTGAGAGAGGCTTGTTGTTTCCTCAGGGAGGTTTCTTAGTGCTTCTGAGGTCAAGGTGTGCTGAAGCTGTGCTTCTATAGCTAAAATTGATTCAGCAGTCCTAGGAAGGACTACAGCTCAAATCACTAGTAGGTCTACCAGGCCCCTTCAGTGACCACGTAGGGCAGTTGTGAAATCGGTGTCACTTTAAGCTGTTTTTCTTGACCCAGACCCTCCTTATTCTCTGTGCTGCAGCTATTTTATTATTTGGTAAGTGCCCCAAACTGGGCACATGTTTAACATAATAATTGTCTAACAGTTTAACTCTTTTTCAGACAAAAACATAAACCGAACTAGCAAAGTATCCAAATGGTAATGTCTTCATCTGCTGCCAATCCAAAAGTCACGAACACTTCAGAAATGAAGTTTTCGTCTGAAAAACAGTAGACTAAAAAAACCCCACAGAACCTAAGTTTCTTTTAAAAAAGACTATTTTCTGCTACTATTTCTAATCAATAGACTTTTGTTAATATCTTTTGTTAATAGCTTGATAATAAAGCTGTATCTTACCACACTTGATATCTTGCACATATTTTGCAATGTTTGCTTAGGTGAACATACTTTAAAGTGCTCAGCTGTTTTGTACCCTGATCTGACTATTCTTATATGCTGTATTTGCCAATATCTTTTTATTTCAGGCCAATTCACCAGAAGGATCATGTAGTGAATACTCTGAAATATGTTTCTTGTTCTGACTTCCATTAACCTTTTTATTGTTAGCTTATTCTTCCAGTTTTTAATCAGAAACTAAACCCTAGATGTTGGTTTTCTTGTGTGAGTATTTTCAGTTTGAGAACAGGTGTTTCCAGCATATCTGCATAGGTTTTCTCGAAAACAAATCACCCAACCACTTCTCTGTTTTTTCCTTTCTATAACTGCATGTGGGTTTACATTATGAAAAATATGTGTTTTGGTTTAATGTGTTTAGGAAATAAATTCAACCAAATACTTGTAAACAAGAAATTGTGAATGCTAGTTGGTGATTAAAATCAACCATTCGAAAATTAAAAATGCTAAATGAACAGCATGTGTGTATGTATGTCTAAGTATGATACATTTTCTGAAAGTGCAGGCATAAACAGAGTTTTTAAAACATCATTTTTGCCAAGATGGACAGTTTTGCTAATGGTATTTTCTCTATTTGGTATAGGGTGTTTTCATGTACATTACCAACAGACATGAATTTGGAAGACTTATTTCTACAGCCAATTACAATACCTCCCACTACAACAATGACCTCTGGCAGATATTTGAAAATCCTGTGGTATGCATCTGATTATTGGTGAAAGTTATTTTATTTGGAAAAATTGTAAAGTTTATGTATTACGGGATTTAAAGACTTTAATGGATATATTTTTTTACGGCTTAAATACTGGTTGTGTACTAGAAGCTGTTTTCTACTACCCATTTAACCAAATGACAATATATCATATCAGCAAGCCAACTGATGACCAGAGTAAGGAGTTGGAGAGATGGCCCTGATATAACAGGTTTCATGATTTTTGACATGATGAGAACCGGTTTGTTTATGGGTGTAAGAAGTTGTTTAATTTTTTTCCATGCTTTCAGTAGAGCAAATAAATAGAATATAAATTATTTTTTGTCACTTATAAATTATTTTGTTCTGTTTTAATGTTTTAAAATCATGTTTTTAGGACTGGAAGGAAACGTATATAAATCCCAACTACTCTAAGATCTTCACTGATAATATAGTAGAACAGGTAGGTGTAAATAGCAGATTGCTGTGATTTCTGGCATCTAGTAAAGGCAAGCTCATCTA
>NW_010127749.1:10550-38708 GCF_000699245.1 Pterocles gutturalis | reverse complement strand
CCTAAGTTCTGACAACCGTGAATCTAAAGTAAAGCCTTTTGCTGGATACAAAGAGGTCTTTGGGTTTTTTTTTTTTTTTTGTCTGCCTGGCTGCTTGCTTTCGTGCAACTGATCTGGACAGAGCACTCTAAGGTGGCAATTGTTGTACCAGTGTTGGATGATCGGTTCTGTGACAATTAGGGACAGTGACTTAGTGGACTTTGCTTCCTTAAGAAGTTGGCATAAATTGTATTTAAAACAATGTTAATTTTTAAACTGTTTTTCTTAATAGTTTGCAGTGTAGAAGGTCATGGTTGTTATTTGGAGCAACCATGACACAGAATATGTGGTTACACTGACACAGCTGTTAATGCTGGGTCATGGCTTACAAGGTAGCTCGTTGTTGCTTTATTCTGTGAGAACGTGCTTGTGGATCAAGACAAAACTTAATTATTTAAAGTCATCTGAATTATGGCTCGGATGATAACAGCTGATATTCTTTCATGACCAGTAAAAGTGAAGATGTCCTTTTTTAGTAGTTGAAAAGATAGCTGTTAAAACTTATCATCAATGAAAGAGATGAATGATTTTTTTTTTTCTCTTGTAGCCATGTCCAGATGTGTTTTGGTTTCCCATATTTTCTGACACTGCCTGTGATGAATTGGTAGAAGAAATGGAACATTTTGGGCAATGGTCTGGTGGAAAACACCAAGTAAGTGTCAGCCTGTATAAACATGACCTTAATGAGTGAGTACTTTTTATAATAATAAGTCACAGTGTACCACAACAAACAAACATTCCTCCAATTGCCAATGAACCAAGACATCTACTTCATGGTATGAAATGTTTAGTTGAGTCTACCATGTAGTTTCTTGTTCAATAGATTTAGAGGCATTCCTCAATTAGCCTTGAACTAGCAAATTCAGACACTAACAGTGGTGCAGTTGCCGTAGTAATCCAACAGTTATCCAAGTCTGATCTTGGATAGCTGTTTAACTGTTCAGAGAGGTTTTACTTGTTTACCTTCTTAAGTACCAGTTTGTCAGACTTGTCCCTCTTTGGCAGTTACCGACAAATGTTATGAGCTATTTTGTTTGAGTTTGCAGAAAGTTCAAGGTGTTCATTAACTACTGCTAAAATCAGAGGAATGTCTGTCATATTCACAAATGTGGTACCTTGGAAAATGAGAGAAATTACAGTCATTTTACTGCAAGGAGGAGCCTCCAGAAAATATTTTAACATACTTTTATCTTGAAATTATTTCAATATTTATTACCATGTCAAGGCCTGTACTCTCTTGATCTGATAACTTCAATTGCATCTACATCTCAATAAATCAAACCATTACCGCAGGAAGCCCTTAGTTACAGGCAAGGCATCCAAATATTGACTCATCTTTAAGAAATTTCATTTTTTTTCCTTATTGCTAGCTCGGCATTTTTTTTCCACAGCAGTTAGCTGTGAAATTACTGAACAGCAAGCTCACATATGCCCACTAAGGCATTGCTTTGTTGCAGTTTTGTGATTGTGCAGATTTCAAATAAATATTTGTAGAAGTGCCAGAAGCATTCCATGTCCATGTTTCAGGGCTCTTTGTGGTATTCTTATTAGGACAGCCGTATTTCTGGAGGTTATGAAAATGTCCCAACTGATGATATTCATATGAAGCAAATTGGACTGGATAATGAATGGCTGCATTTCATAAGAGAGTTCATTGCACCAGTAACACTAAAAGTGTTTGCTGGCTATTATACCAAGGTATGTGTTTAAAATTTTAGTGGATAATTACTGCGTGGCATGAGTAATTCTAAGTATTTTATTGAATATGCCATATTTGGTTTGAATGGAGAGTCTATATATGATGTAACAGTAGTTATGGATGAATGTTGTCGAGATGTTATCTCAGCTTTAAATAAAAAAAAAAATCACCTCAAGAAGCCTATGTGTGACTTAAAAGTTGAAGTCTGGCTGTATGTTTTGTTTCAGGGATTTGCTTTATTAAATTTTGTTGTAAAATACAGCCCTGACAGACAACGGTCGCTCAGACCTCATCATGACTCCTCTACATTCACAATCAACATTGCTCTCAACAAAGTAGGAGAGGACTTTCAAGTAAGTTGACAACTTACGGGCTTAAAAAAATGTTGTCCTTTGAGTGCCTAATCTTGTTTCCAAACTAGAGCCCAAATAGATATACTTAAAGACCATGTTGAAAAGGCAAAGATGTGCGTTATAAATTGAGATATATAATTCCTTGATGTTTTTTGACAAGTATTAAATTTACTCCATTGCAGGATCCAGGACTGTTGATGCAGTCAGGCTGAATTGGTCAGAATGGTTTCAGATGGTGGGGGAGAAGGGGTTTAATGAAAAGCTTTGGAGATGTTAGCCATTTCATTTTTAACATTTCTAAAATGCTTCATTTTTGTACAGTGAAAACCAGTCTTTCAAAATACTTTAGTCCCAAGTTGACTCAACTAGCTTCTTTTTGTTACAACTTTTTAAGTTAGTCTTTTTTAGATTAGCCACAGAATGAAAATTTTTAACTTTTTTTTTCTGAGATAAATTATTTTCTACTCTGATACTGCTTCAAATAAAACAGTCCCCAGCGTATGGAGATAGGCAGGGCAGTAGCAATAATATCCAGCTTTGACTAGTAGAGAAACTTAACCTGTTTTGTTTGTGAACCTGCATTATTCACGGTTCTACTTAACACCCATAAGTGTGTTTCTCAAACTTATTGCTTTCAAACTGAAGGTGTGTTTTCTAAAGTAACAGCCAGATTAATTTATTTAAGATTTGTTTAAATATTATCCTGGCTAGGGATACAGTCCTGGAACAAGGCCTGTGAACATGATTTGTTTCTCTCTGGTATAATCGACAGTAAAGTTATTGAAGAATTGTTTGTCAGAGTTGCTGCTTTTGAATGAGTTGTTATCAAGGGAATGCAAAAGCAAAGCAAGGGAAAATCTTTCATTGCAAATGCATCTCTGTTATGTATTGTTCTGAAGATGATGTCATTTAAACAACCTTGTTAGTAGGGATAGTAAAAAAAAATATTGTTAACAGCCTGTTAATAGTAGCAAAGTATTTTAAGTTGTGAATAAATAAGGCACTTAATTGAAACACAAGGTAAATAGCTGGGTTTGTTTGTGTTTTTACTGCAGGGAGGTGGATGTAAATTTCTTAGGTACAACTGCTCCATTGAGTCTCCCAGGAAAGGATGGAGTTTCATGCACCCAGGAAGACTTACTCATTTACATGAAGGACTTCCTATCTTGAATGGCACAAGATACATTGCAGTATCATTTATTGATCCTTAATTTTATTTTTTTTCCCTCTTCAACCACAGTGTTTGATTCTTTACATAAACATTTATTTATAGATTTCTTCTGGAAGATGGTGATAAAAGAAACTTTTAAGTTACTGTTCCTAGACAGAAAAGTTACTTTGGGCTAAAATAACAAAAAAAGGAAAAAGTTCTAAAATTGTTGAAGATTTCTCAATATCTGCTCTGAGCCTTGAGTCACCAAGTAAACTTGTCCTGCTTGTTTTTCCACTCTGCTGTCTTAAAGGGTAGGTAAGGAGGGGAAAAATGAAGAGCATTTTATAATTAATCCATTTCTTTGTTGAAAAAAACCCAAACAACCCTAAATATAAAATGATCTGAAAAATTTATTGTGTTTTTCATTCAGTAAAGTGATACGGCTGAAGTTCTTGTGGTGTGTATATTTGGTACCAAGCAATCAAAAAACACAGCATAAAAAGGAAATTGAGTGAATCTTGTATTCAGTTGTCAGGGATAAGCAATAATTCCATATGCTGGTATGAAGGGAAAACATCTCAGTAGCCTGTTTTCTTAATTCATTTTCAATACTGAAATATGCACCATTAGAAGAAAAATAAATTAATTGCAGAGATGGAGCAATGATGAAATAATTTAGCTAAGAAAAAATGGTTTATCATTTGTTTTAAGAACTCCTCCTGTTGAAAATTTACTTTTCTTCACCAAGTGACCTTCATTTAAAATGAGTTATTTTTCTAAATGTGTAATTGCACCCAGTTGATACTGGAAATTTGATGTTTATTTTCAGAATGCTGGTAAATTTTAATAAGATGATGTTTTATAAACAAGATAATTTTCTACTCATACTTTAAATTACTTGAATTTTGTATCAGGAAAACGAAATTGTGTCAGTCTCTTTTAAAGCTAAGGGTCTTGCCATTTATTTTAAAGAAATAGGTTTAAAATATTCCTACTGTATCTACTGTTTGTAATTTAAAGAAACTTGAAGCAAACTATCTCAAAGTCTACCGTGCCAAAATGCACAACGTGTTGGAAAAACTTGTGAAAAATAAAGGGTAATTTAAAATAATGTAACAACTTGACTGTACTAGGTAGTTTCTTTGCATGTTGCCATTGTTCTTACAGAAATTATATTTATTGAAGAATATTTTTAAAGGAATTGTAGATATATTTAAACTGGAGTTTTCTCTGAGTGTCAGTTTTTGGCTTTTTGACTCTGTTACTATTGAAATTATTTCTCATGTGAGTTGGTGTATGTGTACCAAACCTTGCATTACACTTTCAGAATGACCCCAGCAGTATGGTTGTTTCTTGTTTTCTGTACTAACCTTCCTTTTTTATATAGAAGCTTTTTGATGATCTAAACAGCAGTTCACTTTTTACCTTCTAAGATTTGAAGAAGCTTTATTGGCAGCTGAAAGTATTGGCAGAGGAGTTCAAAGATTATTCTGTTACTGAAAATAAGTGTGTCTGCTTATTTCCCTGTTCTGCTGTTTTGAGGAGTGAGTTGTAACCGTACTTAAAATTATGCTGAAGGAAATACATCAAAATTTGGTAACTTCAGTAATATACTAAAGAGGGCTGGCTTGAAAAGGAATGACTTTTCACAGGAAGTTCTTTGCTTTCTCTTAATTTCTCTTTACACTGTCAACTTTTCTCCATTTCAGGATAATATTTGGAGATTGATATCCCTCGACTTTGTTTCCAGACATGTAATACCTCTGTCTTAGTGAGTGTCTGTCTATATAGCCTGTGCTTGGGCGAACTTTACAGGTCAGAAAATCCTCAGGCCTTCAGAATGAAATCAGCCTTTGTTAATCACTTTGTTCTGAGTATTTGCCTGTGATCTCTTAGGCTAACTCAGGACAGAATTATGTTTTTACCACTGGATCGGTTACAGACAGTTTACTGCTACAAGTAGCTTTATTGGAAAAAACCCACAAGAATAAAATGCTGTAACACACAGGAGAAGCTCTTTTGCAGAATATTTTTTACATAACTTGTATTTTAATTATGTATTTTTTAATTCCCAGTCACATTTGATTTTTTAATATATATTTTTCCCTCAACATGTATATGAAAGCTTTACTTTCTGTTAAATATCTATATTTGCAACTTAATTCATTCTGTCACGTAGCGACACGTAATGCTACGTTTATTGTGCTGCACATTTGTTGGAAGGGAGGATATTTACCATGCTCACATTACTAGTGTTCTCTGTTTTTTCTTTTGATGAAGTATTTGCAAAGGCTAACAACTACCTTCCAGGTAGACAGCAGCATATAGGTAGTGTCCTCATTAACTTCTTAGGAACTGACAGATACTAGAGAAAAGTTTGTTCTTAACAGTTCTCCTGAATTAGTTCTGAAAGCTTTGCTGTACTGTTAGCATGTGAGTACATGAGCTCGCACAGGCTAAACAGAATTGTCACTAGTAGAAAATTATTTTTAGTTTTCGTTGCTTTTAAAAGCACTTAAAGACACTTGTGTTTCCTAACAAAGTTTGTTTTGGGGCATAGAAGATATATGCATCCAGAGGAAAGCAGCAACCTTTAAATCCAGCAGCGTATGAGAAACCTTGGGAGTACAGGGACACAAAGGTGCTCTGCAACACATGAGATGTTTGTAAAGTATTTGATTTGTTCTGCTTTCATCTAGCTTTATTTTTCAACTGTTAAGTACTAGAAGAGACTGGTGTGGGTAAGGGGTGGGAGAGCAGTATACGGGCAAAAGAATTTATTGATATTTTTAGCCAAAAGGAGACTGAGTGTAGCTTGGTTTTATTTCATATTCGTGAACTATTCCAGCTCTGATACTCCTAAAAATGTTCAGGGCATTCAGTAGTATTTTATATATTTAATTTTCTTTAACATGACAGTGCAACAAGTGATTCCAATATGTCTTTGTTGCTGCTTTTTTTTTTTTCCCCACAAAGGATTACTGTTCCACTCTTACTGTGAGACTATGACAAGCCCAGAAAGAAGATAGATTTTTCAGTGGGGCAATAATAATGAAATCTATTTGATTGGGCCTTTTTCTTTTGTAAGGGCTTTTCCCCTGACATCCACGGTGTTTGTAGAATAAATGTTAATTCCATGCGGGGCTTCCACAAAAGCTTCTCTTTTTCAGCATGTAAGAAATAAGGAGACAAAGACATTTAAAGAGACAGAAGTCTAGAAAATATCCGTATAATTCCTTCCTCCCACCTGCACATACTAGTTTTTTTTTTCTGCTTGAAAGAATTTGTTTGTATTTTTCTTTCAGCTACTGCAATTAACAATTTAAAGAATATATATTTCAGTTTTATTTGATTTATTTCTGATATGGTCTTGAGGGGATTCAGATCTGAAAGTGTAAGTGTTTTTTGCGTCTTTACTTCCCTGAATGCTTACTTTGTTGCATGGCAGAGTAGACTGCTCTGCTATTTTAGTGAGTGAAAGGGAATGCAGTACTTGTCCCAGGATCCCCCTGTGACTGAGGCCTCAGATAATTTGCTTGACTATTATTTTGTTTAGTTTTGAGATTTTTTGATTCCATAGCAGAGCATGAGTTAGTGGGCAAAGCCTTTATAAAATGCATTTATAGAAATTATATCGGCAGTTCTTAGAGCTGAGATTTGCATTAGTAGAGTTAACTGTAGAGTTGCGGGAATAAGTAATTAATTTATGACTGCCAGGAAGTCCCGGTTGTTCTGTTTCTTCCCTCTAGCTGCTGCCAAGAAAGATGGTCTTTGACAGAAAGTTAGCTTGCAGCCAACACTAAAACTGAAATGAGAATTGGTGTTGCAGGGTTTTGTTGTACCCAAAAGGTGGAAGTGTCACTTCAAATGGCTTTTCAACGTGGCTTTCCAGAGTCTTCCTTTATCTTAATATGACAAGTTACTCTGGATCTAATGAAGCAAATAGTCCTACTCAAGGGTACTGGAGAACTTTGTTCTAGTATACAAATCAAATGTTAAACAGAATTGGAAAGAGATGCTTTTGTCATCTTCAATGAAACACTTTATTTGCTGGTTATATTATTTTTTCTTTTTTCTGTAATTATCTTCCCATTTGACATAGCTTTTGAGATCTGTATAAATACATACTTATGGGATTACTGCTCTCTTTTAGTGCATTTCAGGATGGGGGGGGAGGGGGGGACTCAAAATAAGGGGTGAGTCAAAGCTCAGGAAAGCTCAAAATTCGCTGCCCAGAATTGCATCCTTCTGCAGCTGCTGGCGCAGAACTGTGCAGAGAGTTCCTACGGCACCTTGATGCTAAACTAACAGGAGAAGGTCTGGGAAGCACTTGGTATCCTGATGCGGTGCTAAGGCTGCTAGAGATGATCGTCTAGTAATTTAGTAATTTATTGCTTTTGGACAAAGTAATTTGTAATTCATTGCTTTTGGACTGTTAGTTATGGATTGAGCTTCACTTCAGAAAAGCTGTTCTGACTGCATTAAAAGCAATGCCCCTCGGGATTATTTTTGTGCCAGAAAAAAATGTGAGATCAGCTATCTGATGAAAGTATATTCATCTGAAGGTATTTAATAAAGTAAGGCAACAGTTAAAGTAGGATTTTGCTCAGCATGATTACAGCCTTTGAGTGCTAGTGCAACTTCAGAAATAGCAAAGCTGAGTTCCTGGCAAGTGTGGAAGATACTGGCCATATCGCAGGCAGCGTTTCGGGGCAATGCCATGCCACCTAGGTAGCAGAGAAAACTACATTTTCTTGAAAAGGCTCACTTGTATTTTGGGTCCTAAATATCATTCCCTCTGTAAGCTCTTCTGCTTACTGCTGGTTTACAGCTGTTGAATGTCTCCAAGTGCCTGAAGTTGGCAAGCAAGATGCAGAGTTGCATAGTAACAAATTTATTCAGGAACTAGTCTTTTGGCCTGAAACCAGAATTACTTGATTTCCAAGAATTTTGCTTAGTTGTGAAAGGAGTTGCTCAACTACTAATGGCTTTGCACCATTTTGTTGCTACACTCTTTTGGGAGTGGGGAGAAGAGAGAGGAGGAAGGTAGCAGAGCAACTGTAGTATAAGCTCCTTCCTTACTGCAACGTGGGTAGTGCAGGTGAGGCATGAGAACATTGCATTTTCACAGCTGCAGTTAGAATGGCAGTTAATGCAAGCAATACTTTAAGCCTGTGAGATAGTTTGCAATGCTTGATACCTTAAGACATCAGGACCTACCCTTCAAAGTTGGCTTGACTAATACTTCAGGCTTTAAGCTTTCTCAGACTTGGCTTGCTAATATCTCACAACATACGCTCGTCCCCTGGCGATGTGTGGAAAGGAGGTTTGCAACCTTGCTGTTTTCCACTTTGTTTTTAGAGTAGTAATTTTCAGTTTTAAATTAAAGCATATTCTTCCCAGCATATAAAGTAAATTATCTTCACATAACCTAGCAGCAGAAAAACTGCTCAGGTCTTTGTTCCTTAAAGTAACTTAGTGACTGATAACAACTGTTATTAACAATTGTTATTCTTCTGCAAGGGGAAGGTGTGTCCAGCTGCTGTTGCTAGTATTTGAATGATAAGTCTTTCCCCTGTGTGGCAGCAGTGAGGATGGAGGGATGGAGCTGGTGAGAGAACCTGAGAGAGGGAGCTGTATCCTGCTACAGTCCCCAGTTGCACGCAGCACACTGATAATGGAGAAATTTAGGTTTTCCTGCTCCAGTTGGATACAACTTAGTTGGGCAGGATGTTTATAATGAGCTGGAAGAAAACAGAGTGTACTTTGTAAGGATGAACACCTCTGGTATTTTAGGTCCTGATTCTCACAAGTCTCTTAGGTTACAGGAGATGAGGATAGTAGGGGGTTTAACTTGTTTTTCCCTCAGAGACTTCTGACTTGGGCATGATGGTAACTGAAGGCATTTCTGCAAGAAGTGGTTTCCCTTAATGAGTTTCAAGTCCCAAAAGCACAAGGCCTTTCATCTTTTTAAAGGAAGGTTCTCCAGCGTGAAGTAAACACAATACATGAGAAACTGAGGCAGAAAGTACTAAGTATAAGCTATTAAAAGCTAGTTTTTATCTTTGGAAGTACTGGATGAATGTAAGAAGTGGGCAGGTGCACAAGGCAGTGATGAACTCCTGGCACAGCCAAATTTAGAGTCTTGTTATCTCCGAGTCACTTTTGCAAACTAATTCACCAGGGAGCTATTTTGAGCATTTGGTCATTCTTTAAAATGCATACCATGTAAAGTAGGACCGGTCCTGATATATAAAATAGTGTTTTGCCTTAAAATTTCCAGATCTGACTGTCTCAGACTTGTCTTGGCTGTGCCATCATGAATTGTAGAGTGGAGATCTTGATACAATTACTTGAAAAAATAGGATATTCTCAGTTCTTGTACTTCAATCACATGCATTAATCTGAATGAGAACATTTTACCCCTATGAGGTATGAACTTTTTGTTCTCTTAGACCCCTTGATCATGCCCCCATCACTCAGGCATACATAACGCACATCACTTTCCATCTAAACTGCCTCCTTCATGTCTTGTGTTTACCAGATGTCAGCTATCCAGCAGGGACAGAAAAAAAAAAAGCACGGGTGGCTGACAGCTTTTGCCTAAACACAGGCAGGAGCAAGGAAGGCAGAGACAAGGGATCTTTATTTTGAAGTGTTCTTGAAGTGTAAATTTTAAACTGCTGCTTCTGCAGTAGTAAAAGATGCCTTAGGATCAGAGCTAGTGAGCTATTATATATCAAGGGTATAACTGAGGTGTGCTCTGTAGAAAAGCATAGAAGATATTTTCCAAATATGCTTTTTTCTTGTAGCTTATACAGCAAGTGGGATAAGAGGGATGCAGAGTGCCGCTGGTGAATGCAGTTTCGCAGATCACACAGAATCCACCTTTCATCCAGACCTGCAGCATCACTGGTGGCTGTTGGAACAGGTGACCACTGTGACATTTCACTGTTGTGGTGTGTATTTGTTGAGGGCTTTTTAGTCTTCATCTCAGTATCCATCGGCATATGTGTGTATGAACACAACCCCATGTTTGATCTTTGATTTTGCCTGGCTGTATCTTGGCCTTGTTCTACAAAGAGGACTTTTTTCATTGTGCTGCTCAGGCTTGAAAAAAAGTGTTTCCCTTATTCTAAAAATCATGGCACACAGAAGAGTACACAGGCAATGCTTGATTTTTCTCTAAATATCACTGACACAAAGGGAATATGAACTTTCCATGAATTAATTGATCCATATTAGTTGTTCTAATGTCAAAAGTAGAAAGATCAGATGTTCTTTAGATGAACACAGAGGTATGGGAAATGCTGTGCATTTTTCGTGATGAGGTAGACATAATCTGCCTGAAGTTGGATAACAAAAACATGAAAGTCTGAATGGAGATACCAGTATGTTTCCAAAACAGCTGTGCAGGTGTTCTTGAAATGTTGTTTGAGGAAATAAATGGATCTCTTCTTGGCAAGTTATTCCCATTCTTATTTGCTTTTTGTCTGAAGGCAACAAAAGCACATCATGAAGTTATAGCAGCATTCAAGTGCTGAGAATCAGAAGCTCATAAAAAATAAAAATAAGTTGAGATTATATTACAGAGGAGAGGAAAACTTTGTAGCCATTAAGACAACAAAACTACTCCCTACATGGAGTATTTTATGACCAGAAGCCTGAGGAGGCCCTTGAGGAATGTTGTCAAAATACTGCAGGCTGAAGATCTATTTTTAATTTTATACAAATTTTACTTTCTTTAAATAAAAAGAATGGGAAGAGCTCCTAGCTGTAATCTTTCTTCCTGAAGGGTCTTTTCATGTGCAACCAAAAATGAGTGCTATCATTAAAGCATATGTATTCAAAAATAAGGCCAGACTCCTAACATCGTTCCTTAGCTGAGGAGCCCCCAGTGTGCAACACTGCATGTGGCACTAATGTCTACCAGGTTTCCTGCCTGGCATTAAAACTCTATGGCAAATAAGTTATTCAAAGTTAACAGAAAAAAAAAATAGACAAGTATAGAGACAGGTGGTTTTTCAACAGATTTCATGCAGGTTTTGAAAATGACTCCATTTGTGAATGCAGGTCACTGATGTAAGTACAGATAGAATGAGTGTGTGCACAAACAGCTGCAGTGTCCTTGGCTGGCAAGTACCTAAGAGCTGATAACAAGTTTGCAATATACTTACACCTAAAGTGCCAATTTCTCTACGTCCTGCAA
This sequence comes from Pterocles gutturalis, assembly GCF_000699245.1. Taxonomy (NCBI): domain Eukaryota; kingdom Metazoa; phylum Chordata; class Aves; order Pterocliformes; family Pteroclidae; genus Pterocles; species Pterocles gutturalis. Next base: position 27,255 of record NW_010127749.1, on the reverse strand, counting down.
AGCAGGTGATGCTGTTTTATAGTGAGACCATTGGAGCCAAGGGTTGAGGCGACATACATCTGCCATTCTGTTCTCTTGGTTTTCCTGGGCAAGCTCCACCTTTAGGATAAATAAGACAGTTGTTGAATCAAAGTCTTATCTCAAAGAATGCTGGAATCTCACCTGGCTCTTACAGTTTTGAATTTAAGACACCTTCCTTGTGTGTGGGGGGCAACCAAAGCTTTTACTGGCTTAGTATTTCAGAAATCCAGCCAGAGGGCTCTGTTTCTGATGCATTTCTTGTGAATCTGTAGGAGCAGGCTGGCTATTGTAAAGTACCACCAGGGTTTGACGGACATCCAAGCAGAGGCACTGAGACACAGCAAAGCCCCTGGAAGATAAGAGCTTGGTAGCATACTCTGGTTTTTTCATGGCATTTCTCTGGGGTGTTTTACTATGCTCGTTGTTTTAATTTGGGGAATGAGGGAAGCTAATTTAGCTCTTGAGCAATGTAAATCACTGGAACTATAGATATGTGTTAACACATGAGATGTGAACACTTGTTTCTTTCAGGGAAATAGATAAAATACAAAATCTGAGTGTTCAAATGTAGATGGATTTCTTTTGATAAAGTACAGGAGATCTGAATACAAAATCTGAGTGTTCAAATGTAGATAGATTTCTTTTGACAAAGTACAGGAGATCTACAGTAAGCAAAGTTTATTCTTTTTGCTGGAAATGCCCTTAGAGAATTATTTGATTTCTTTAGATAATGGAGTTAAATATGTGCTAAGTAAAACTGCAGCTCTTTGCTAACGCGAAAGGAATTGGTCTCATAAGACTGAAAAATATTTCCATGCTTCAGAAAGAAACTTTAGAGAAGGATACGCTTGCGTTTGTTAAACATAAGACTGAAAAATATTTCCATGCTTCACAAAGAAACTTTAGAGAAGGATACGCCTGCGTTTGTTAAGAGTAACTCATACATGAATAAAGCTACTGTATAGTTACTTTTATTTTTAAATGTGGGTTGGTTTTTATCTTTCCAATACGTAAAATTACTGCTTCTGCTCTTTTGTTTTTGATGTGTTTATCTTCAAGCTGAAGATTTTATGTGCAGCATGCTGTATTCTAGTGCTGCTGCTTTACTTCAAAGACAAGCCAAGGAAGCTCTTTTGAACTGAATGTCTTCCACAGAATATTTGCTCAGGATAAAAACTTTCAGCAAACTTTACTGGATTTTTCTTTTCTCTTAAATATCTAGGAAAAGATAAGAGTGTTTATTGGTAATCATAAGAATGTTTTCCTTTCACTAACATAGCTTGCAGATAAAAAAAAACAACTACTGGGGAAAATTGGTTTGGGATTCAGTGTTCCTTTTCACAAGGAAAGAAAGAAAACTTTTTGGTTTTGGTAATGGAGCCACATGAGTGTATACAAAATAAAGTTATAAATCTTCATGCATAGGAAATTAGTTTAGAAGAAGTGCGGGGCAGTGGAATGGAGTAAGGCCGTGACAATATTGCATATCATGTCCTGCTATTCATGAGAAAATAGCATTAAATGTAGTGTCTTCTTTCAATACAGTTGCCAAGCTATAAAGGACAATGAAATATATTGATCATGTCAGAAATTAGCAGATCCTCTCTGCTGTCTTCTCTTTTCTGCTCTCATTTGTCATGTTTGGTCAGCTGAAACACTGAAGATTATTCATAAGGCAACTAATAGTAACTCCTAGGTGCCACCCCCTGACCCCAGCTTAAGTTTACACTTTACTTCATTGTCATAAGCTTTCAGATACCTTTGGTTCATTATTTTTTTACTTTACTGTGCTGCCTGCTGTGTGTGTTGCTTGGTGCAATGTCTCATGGTACGAGCGGAGTACTAAGACATGGCATTTCTCCATACTTCATGCCAACTTCTTTCTTGAATCTGATTTTTTCCTAAATGCCTGTGGTCCACTGGTATAGCGATTACAAAGATGCCTACAGTCCTTCCTGGCCACTTTATTAAACATTTCACTTCTCCCAAATTCCTGGAAATTGGTTGTAGATACAGAGCTTCTTTCTGCATTCAGTGTGTTGGTAGCCCTATGTATAAAATGAACCTTGATAAAGAGAATATTAATCTTTTTCATCTAACTTTCCAGCCTTCTGAGTTTTGAATTGTAAATGGTTTTCTTTTGTAGTAGTGTTGTGGGAAAGGAGAAAACACTCCAGCAACACAGCTAATACCATTGGCAATATAAATGGTATTTAAAAGTGAAGCATGGTTTCTCCATGGTATGTTTCTCCAGGCTCCAGTTCCTTTCTTTGTCTCCATCCCTCCTTCAGTTCAGGAGTAACTCTATTCAAACCAAATGCAAAAGAAAAACTTCATTTTTAGAATAGCCATAGTTCAGGACTGTGTAAAGACTTGCATAGATATTGGACTAATGGCTTTGCACAGTGTCAATCTTGTACTTATTTATTGCTCAGGAGGTTATTTGAAGAAGCATTATAAGTCTTTGAACTGCTGCCCTTTGTGAGTTGGAGTGCATTATGCTTTAGTTAAATCATAACACATGAAGCTCAAAGAAAGCTCTCTGCAATATTTAATGGTGCTTTGTGTGCTCATTTTCTTTAGAAGTTTGGGCAGAAGGCTATTAAGAATCTCAAATTCACTAAACTTGAACCAAGAATAATAACAGCAAGAAAAAATGCTCATAATTTAGGAGTGAGTTTTGGGTAGTCCCACAATGACCTTCTGTCTGTTAAGCTTCTGGTCATTTATTCTGCTAACTTGGGTATGTATTGAGTAAATATACCACAACATAATTTAATTCATTTGGTGGTTACTTAAAGCTGCTTGCAAGAATAATATTAAAAGCTCTGTTAAGTACAAAGGAAATAACAGTAATTTTAATTTTAACCCAATTAAAATAGCATTATGTACGCACAATAGTGAGATCTGTTCTGAGGCCGTGCTTGCAAATTACTGAATTTCTGCACATCTGACTTAAGCTTCTTCTTGTAAATGACCATTCTTAATTTAATTTCGTGATATGGCTGTTCTATAAACTGTCTTCTGTAATTTGCTGGGGAGGTTGAAGTATTTAACCTAGTTAATAAAAGTGTGAGCAAACACAGACAGTGGAAAGAGAAAATGCTTTGCCTTATGTATGTACTTTTGTGAGTAGAAGTTGAAGGTAAAATAGTGCCTTTGTACTCTGTCTGCCATCCTGTGGCCAAAATCGAATTTTACAGATGCTTATTAAAGACAGAATGGGGTCTGGATAATAGAAATTAAGTAGACGTAATAGCTGCAGAAATACTTAAACGTAATACATATGATGCAGTTCTAGAATTCAAATGTAGTAATGTGTTCATATTCGGACAGTGTGCATTTGTACATGGATACCTAAAAAACCTTGAAAAATACTTGTGTACTCACAGTTTTAGGTAGTAGTTGCAATTTACAACCTGAGAGAGGATGAAATATAGTCTGGTAATAGAGCAGTACCTGTATAGTCTTTTGCCTAAATGCGTCAAAGTCTTGTGTAAGTAAATGGGAAAACTGAAGCTCAGAAAAACGGATTTGTTCATACTGTTTGGCAACAGATCTGGGAAGAGGCTGCAGAGTCTGGGTTTGCAGTCTTGGCTTTGACCTCCAGCTGACTCAGTAGCCAGGCGAGCATCCGTGATTCATCTGACCGCCTTCCCGGCAGTCCTGCTGGAGTCTGGGGGCAGTGGAACGCAAGGGGGCTGCGAGGAGGGACATGCTTCGAATACCATACAGAGCTCCCTGCCAGCTCAGCATGCAGAGCAAAAAGTAAGACAGAAGTTTCCAAACAAGCTGATGTCTAGTGCGGGATCTCTTCCCTGGCCCTATTCTGTGCCTTTCTAAAAATGTCTGCTGGTATGAAACCAAAATCTCCCGGACTGCAGGAGCCAAGAGGAACGCCAGCCAATGCAATGCCGTGGGAGCATCTCTTCTCTTGCCTTGTCTTGTCTGCGGGGAGCCCTCCACCTCCCTGTGCTACACACAGTCTCTCCTGCACCTGGCACTTATGCATGCATTTGACATTCTAATGAAATGTTATGTCAGACTTCTATGCTGTTGTTTGAATATTAATGTATAGGGGTGGTTTTAATACATGTTGGAGCAAATAACTTGTTACTGTTTTCCTAGATACTGGTTGGATGTGCTGTTTCAGTATGGTGCATGTGTTAAGTGTGAATTCCCTGGAGAGATGGGACCCATTTTCCAAGACTTTCTGCTAGTTATTTGGATGTGAGAAAATAACTGTTACCTCTGGGAATTAAAGTTAGTATTTCATCTTATTTCTTTGAAATCACTTCGTATTCCAAAGATCAAAACCCTGGGTTTTGGGGTTTTTTTATTTGCATTTTCTGTTTTGATACTCCAGTACTTAGCAAAACACAATCAAATATTTCAGGTGACCGCTGTCCTATATGTTTGGTTGATACCTTGTCAAAGTCAGGTCAAAAAATGAATATAGAACTTAAAATTATATTAAAAAATATTTTAACAGAACTATTTCTTGAAGTCTTTTAACAAAAAAAGGTAGATGGATACAGCCGTTTTTATCAGCTCTAATTTGATGGGTTTGCCTACTCATTTTAGCCAAGTGGGGAAAAGTTAAATGGAAACTCTGTATACTTCAGTGCGTATATTAACAGGTTATGTCATTTGTAGGCTATGGAAAGGACAAAATGGGAAAATTATTTACATTTTACACCTTAAAACTGTAAAATGCTTGGGCTATTGTGTTTTCTAAATATTTATTGTTAGTAATAACTGTTTCCCTGTTTCCTGTGCTGGACTAGATCTTGAGCCGCTGACTCAGATAGCACAAAGATTTCCCTTCTATCTCATAAATTCTCTGTTGGCAAAGTTCAGTTCTTTCAAAGTAATATTGTTGTCAAAGGAAGTCATTATCAGGAGAAGAGGCAATTTGTTAGTGAGCAAAGACAGTTTGAGTTTTTTGGTTTGGCGTTTGAATTTATGGGTGTGACACATTGTAGAATACAACAGCAGAGCTGTTTTCTTAGATATCTCAAACTCTCTCTTCTATGTGAGCTGAAAGTTTACAGTTTTGCACTGCATGGAGTTTTTTAATGCTGTGGGTTTCCTTTATAGATGTGGTGAGTGGGAACAGCATTTTTAAAATACTAACTGGAAAATAGAGAAACTCCTAAACTAGCCTTAAGGATTTTTTTCTGGATTAGTCTTTATCTTGTTTGGTGGTTACTTAAGGTTCTGTTCCTTCTAAAGACACTAAAAGCCAGAGGACCATGAAGGGTTACAAACCTTCTTTCCTCTAAGAATGGAAAATGTAGCAAGTATCTGTTTAATTACCCAGGGACTTCTGTGGTTGCTGGTACTGAGTCAGGTTAAAGCAGACTTCTGGGGTCAGGAGGAAAGAACATCTTCATTTGAAAAGAAAGCACATTGCTGAAAATACTAAGGTAGATGGAGTTGCTCTTGTGCCACGTGTCAGCAGTTTCACAAATACCACGGTGCTGGTCTTCTCCAGTGTGCCGCTGGATGCACTGATTATCCTATGGCACTCTTCAACCACAGCTGGGCTGTCTGCCGGGTAAATCATGCTGTGTTTGTCTTAAGAGGTCTTTCCTGGCCAGCAATAAATACAGGTCTGACAATCCAGATAGTTTTGAAAGTACGGAGCAGTTCTGGAGAGACCAGGCTTGCATCACACCAGTGGAAAGTTTGGAGATGCAGAGCAAGCTCGGTGTGTATGTGGGGCTGCCAGGCGGTCGCTGGGAGACCCGGTTGGGTTCATGGCTCTGCTTTCCCTCGACAGCTGGTCCCGCCGTGGGAGTGAAGGAGGAGGTGGCGTGGATTCAAGGGATGGGGCTGCTGCGGTTCTGCCAGGGGATCTGCTTCCTCTACACCCGTTCAGCTGGGTTGGACTCGGGTGACACGACTGGGAAACAACAACTAAAATGTCCTGTTGCCATTTTTAGTCTCAACTGACATTTATAGTGTCAGGCACAGGAGATGTTCCCCAGCTCTGAGTGAACGAAGCCTGTAAATCAAGAGCTGTACGGCTGATAGTAAAGCAGCTGCTTACTCATTGGATCTTGCCTCCTCACAAATTCTTCACATCTCTGGTCAGGTTTCATTTCCTAGATGTATGGAAAGTATATATCCATCAAGAAAGGTGCTATTAAGGACAAATGAATGTCTCTGTGTAGTATATTTTATTTGAATTGTCGTTTGGATGAAAGCACTTTCAGAAATGGCTTTTTAACTGGAAGACTGTGCTAGAGCTGAAGTGATTCAGAGGAAGAATAAAGTCTGTGAAACTCGCTTAGAGCAGGGCTGGAGAGAGGTGGTAATTTGTCCCTTGCTCCATTGTATAATTTGACAGTGGGTTAAAAGTGCTTTCAGCTGCAGAACCATCTCTTCTAAAAGCAGTTTGTATGGATTTCCCTGTGTCCTGACTTTGAGGTGTGTTGGCTCCTGTATTTGCAGCCTGGGAGGAAGAGGCTGAGTGTGAAGGCATGTGCCAAAGCGTGTCCCCACAGACCCAGACCCCACGCCTGCCTGCAGCTGGGCAGGGGCTCGCCCTCCTGCAGAGAGGTGTTGAGAGATTGGGAATGGGAACCACGCCATGGGTGCTCTTGGCAACATGCACATCTCTTTTTATAAGCCATAACAAACCTGCATTTTACTGTCCCTCACTTTCTACCTCGCAGAACAGAGTTAATGTTTGTGCTGCACCTCTGTCCACCTCCTAATATTTGGAAGTCTGCCCTGAAGGGGTATGTGTGTAAGAACTAGGTGGGGAATATGGGACAATGTTTCTGTTCAAGTTAAAGCTGCTGCAGGAGAGTGAAAAGTGGCACTCTTTTTTTCAGAAACAAGTCCCAGCAAAATTACTTTTTCAGGAAGTGCACAGATTTGTTTTAAAAATTTCCCTCTGCTTCAACATATTTTCTTTGCCAGCTGGTCTCTGGAATTCATTTGAACTCATTGTGTCAGCAGCCATCATAGCCTAAGCATTGATGTAGAAGTTTCCAGTGGCTTTTGTTAATTTGACTCCTTGCATTATCCTGATGCTTAATCAACAGATTGTGGCAAGAAAGATTTCAGAATTTGACTTTGTTTGCCAGCAGATGGTAATTTCTGATATAAACTTGGTGATTGTTAAGGAAAAATGGTGGCTCTTACAGGCTTTATTGGACAGATGTATATGAATGTTCATCATGCTATTTATTGTGTAGATCTCAACTGACTCACAAAATCAGCTGCCTTTTCCTTAGTTACTCTGGAGTTGCTTTTCTAGCAGTTTTTTTTTCCCTCCTTCCCTAGCCACGTATGTACTTTCTCTCCTAGTCTTTTATTCTACACAGATGCACTGTTGATGATCTTTGAATGCAGGCAGGGGAAAGCCCCTTGTCATTATTTTTTTTTTTTTCCCCCCCTCTTTGGCAGTGAAGCATTTGGCCATGTCTCTATGTTCTCTTCCTGCCAGTATTGCTTCCAGATGTTTTTTTCATGCCTCTTTCTTTTTTATACTTGGATTGTCGCTTGATCATTAGCACTCTGTTTTCAAGGGGGAAGCCTTTGACTTGGTAGCAAGTAGACATGAACCCAAGCCACAATTGTCTGACCTCAACTTCCTCAGTTTGAGGTTATGTTTGGATTTCAGATGTTGGTTTGGCCTATAGCAACAGTCAAACCCAGCCACAAAGTTCATTTCTGAATTCTGAGGTGGATTTTACCAACGGTCCAAGGCTACACAACTTATTACTTCATGTTGACTACATGTAGAACCGAACTCTGTTGTGAAACATTTAACCCTCCTTTTTGTTTGGAACAATGCTATTGCCAACTTGCATCTTCAGTGAAAATAAATTACCTGGAAATCTGAGTTGGATGTGATTTTGCTCTGGAGTGCCACAGATGTTGTCTCAGGAAGGAGGACAGTCTCACTTCACAGGCTGGAAGTGAGAACATCTCTCCCTGAGGTTTGCAGTGACCCTGGCACAGACCTGAGCTGTGCTGCTCTGATAAGAGTAATTGAAGCTCAGTTTCTGCCTGCAGCTGCCTCAAACACTTTTTCCTTCCCTTAGCACTGTGCAGGTCCTAGAGGAGTGTTAAGGGAGTCAGCTTTGCTGGAGTGACAGCCTTGACAGCACTCGGAATAGCTCCCTAGGGCCTTTGATGCAGGAAGACTTATTAGTTATCAATTTAAATAACAAAACAAGCCCTACTACCCTGTGTTCCTCATGCCTCTCACTACTTATGCACAGGAAAAGGAGTATGGGCTTTCTTACATAGCCCAGGTGCTCCCATCCTTTCTCTGGCTGTTGCTTCAGGGATGAAGAGATCAATTATTAGCTTCCTGGTCTTTAAGTGCTGTGTTTAATGAGTCACTGTTCTTGGAGCATTTCCTACCTCCTACGGGTGGGAAATTTGCCCCTTTATCCCTTTCTGAGGAAGTGGAAGACTTAACTGGAGACCAACCTAACTACGTGCCACCCCCAAATTAATTCAGCCATAGTTCAAAATTCAGATGGGTCCCAAATGCATTCTGTTAGAGAAAGGGGGATATACAGTCCCCAAATGACAAAAACATGGAAAGTGGCACACAAGTAATAAAAGCTTAACTGTGTTATAAAAATTGTCAGGCACCTGTACTGTCAAGAGGCAAAAGTTTTTTTTTTGTTGTTTGTTTGTTTGTTGTTTTTTTTTTTTTTAAATCACTCTGCCATTCAAACCTGCTGAAGAAATTGAAGAATAGTTTTTGTTCCAGCAAGCTTCACATATCACTTCTCTTTCCTCAGCTGGAAGAAAGTCAGCATCAAGACCACATTGTAAACTGTAGCTAATCTGGCAACATGCAGATGTTTATTCCTGTGGCTGATCTGGAGCAGACTTGTACCAAAAGTAGTCCAGAAGTGATTAAATCTGGAGTACAATGTTACATTTACGTGATCCACAGGGACTCTGCTCATCTGTGCTTGATCTCTCTCATCTGGAAAGGAGCAGCCATGCCCAGATTTCTCTTGATGTGGCAAAGGTGTGAAGAAACACAACAGCTCTCCCTTTTTTTTTGGCCCACAGGAGGGCAACATCGAGCTGCAGCTGATACTAACAGGCTTTGCCAAAGCAGGTGTACGATTTACTAATTTAAGAATTAATGAATTGAAACAAATTAGCTAATTTAGAGATTATAGACTATGGCTATTTAGTGGTGTGTCGGTCTGCATCCACTCTGACTCTGTGTTTGATTGTATTTGTGGTTAATATTTAATTGTCCTAAATTGCTTTTGTCATCTGTGGCCAAGAAGAATGTGTTGTAAAGAATAAGGCAAAGTTGTTTGTAGCTCTGGTTTTGTTTATTTTTTTTCCCAAACTGTATTGTGTAGTGGGGGAAGATGGACTATGAGGATTATGATTTTGAATTGTGGAGTTACCTACTAGTACATGTATGTTAAGGACAGGGTCACAGGCTGAGAATTGCATGATACTGATGTTTTGAAGTTCAGTTATTTGGGCAACATATCAGCTATAGTGTGTAATGCAGGTGCTTTTCAGTAGTTGTAGTATAGCAAATGTAGCTGCACAAAGGGTTCTTGTTCTGCGATAAGCCGTAGTCTCCATAAGTTCTGATCGCAGTCTGGAGCTAGATGCTGTGGGAGGCTGAGAAGCCTGGCTCTGGAGGAGTTTAGGAATGCGGTAGATGTGGCTGAGCCTGAGAGGCTGAGAAGCTGCATCAGAGGGAGCTTGGCACCCTGGATATGTGATGTTTTCAGGTTGCAGGCAGTTGCTGAAATAAAGCATTTCTTCCTCTGTACAGGTAGTGGAATGTGCTAGCAATAGCAAGCAGGAGCAAAGGCACATGAGGGCGGGAATGGGAGTGGGTGTTTGGTACCTTTGTGTGTGGCACTGCACAGGGTGAGCCGGCTCAGAGCTGGAGCGTGGCAGAGCAGTCCAAGAAGCACATGCAGCACCCTGCCTGCCTCAAAGCTCTGGGCTAACAGTAGAATGAGGGCACTGAACATCATGCTGATACATGAAAGGGTGTGGAGACCTTCAGGAGGGCAAGACAAAGAGGCTGCTGGAAGCACAGAACTCTGAGCTGTGGCCTCAGGCTGGATGAAGGGGAACAGAAGTGTGTTGCTTTTTTGATTATGGCATATAGAGACCTCTTTATTACCACAAACCCTTAGTGTGGATGAAATGGGGAAAAGTTGCAAAGAGTAAATGTCTAAATACTTAGTAATGCAATGCCTAAGGAGGTGCAATAAGCAGGGGTTTACTGCACAGCCTGGTACCCATTTCCACTGGAGGATGCTGAGCCCCAGGTGATGGCCAAGCTGGTGGTGAGAGATAAAGGGAGGGCTGGGGACTGCAACAAGGACATCACAAACTGTTCTTCAAACCTCACCTCTGCAGTATCCCTTTGGCTGGCAAAGTTGGTTTTGCCAGGGGAATTACCAGGATCTTCGTCTCTCCATTCCCCCAACTTTCATGCCCTTATCTGCAAAGAGGGGGGAGATCTAGGTGGAGGCTGTGGTGTACAAATAACACAACACAATAACAGGCACAAATAACATTGGTGTTACTAACCAAAATGATCTGGAGGGGTAAACCAGGCAAAGTTATTTAGTAAAAACCATGTCTTTTATTAGACTAAGTGACCCACGGTCAGTTTGAGGGAGCTTTCAGGTCTTATGCCAGTACTCTGTGGATGTTAATGGTATGGTTAAAAGATTCAGGTGCTTTGCAGACTCATGGAGACATGTTGCCAATTTAAACAAAGTTACTGTTCGGAAGTTTTTCCACCCAGACTCATAAGCTAAAAGCATTTTTGAAAGGGAAACCCAGAAGTCTGTAACAAGGCATGGATTTTGTGCCAAGTTCCATGGTTCTGCAAGTGGGTAATATTTGAAGTCCCTTTTTAATGTTCAAAGTGGGAAAGAATGAGGTAGGTCTCTCTCCCACCTCCCCTTTTTTTTCCTTTTTTTTTTTCCTAGACATTCCCAAAGTATATTGGCATATACTAAAAAAGCCTTGACAGGACATTAGAGATGACGGATGGGTGCGTAAAGGATACCTTCCAGTATTTATTAGAAAAGTAATTGTTTGGATGTGTATCACCTCTAGTTGAGCCAGAGGCAGGTATATAGTTTCATATAGTCAGTAAGATTAACTCTCTCTGGATTGACAGTTTTGGAAACTAGCAATCTTGCAAAGACTACAAAAAACTCAAGTAGAAGAACAGACCTGTGTCCATTTCACTCTTTATCAGCAAATACCCTTTTTGGGTCGTTGGGATTTACATTTGAAAACCATTCCAAAGTGTTGTATTCTAATGAAGGAAGCTTCACAAACTGTTTCTGGTGGCAGCGCCTCGCCCAGGCCCCTGCACTGCTGCATTGCTCTGTCAGTGCCAGATGAGCTGTTGCTGCTGAGGAGTTGCACAAATAGTGTGTGGGATGGGATGGGATGAGGAACATCCCAAAGGCATCACTGCTGCTACGAGAAATGCCTGTGAAGCTGGCATGTTAAATTCTCCTTGGAAGTGGATTTATAGCAAGTGGGATGATGTAGTACAAAAATAAGATATGCATAAAAACACAACCCATCAAAGCAAACCCCTTTTGTCCCCCTCCATGTCCAAAGAACATGAAGTATTTGGGCTAGATCCAGCTATAGCCAACGTTTCTACATGAAAAAGTGGCAAATGGCAAAACCTAGAGGAAGATCTGAAACTGTGGGAGGAGATAGGATAGAGCATTATTACAGTTACTTACGGTTGGACTTGATGACCTTAAAGATCTTTTCCAACTGAAGTGATTCTAGGATTCTGTACAGGAGTTAGTATTGTTTCAACATGAACATGAAAGACTTCTGTTCCTTACTTCATAAACCTGATAAATCAAAAGCCTCAGATAACATATTTTTAAACATTGAACAATGATGACAACCTCTTGGACAAAGCTGCAGACATCAAGCTTCCCAGTCAGGATGGTATCCAGTCCAGTAGTTTGCAGCTAGACAGTACTTGTAAGTACTTTCTGGCTTGGTTTGATTCTTGAGTTGAAAGATATCAGTGCATTTCAAAGTGAAGTATGTGTTTTTGTATGCATGTCTGTGTATAAACTCACTGATTTCAATTAGTTCCTTGGCCTCTGGGTCCTTGATATGTATGCCAGGACTAGGCTATGATTCACTGCTGTTGGGACCTTCAGGAGAAGTTAAGGATGTGGCAGAAATCCATACAGCTGTAGTGATAAGTTTTTTTTCAGGATATGCAGAGTCTATGCTGAGGTCGATGAAGTTGACGAAAGGATGAGAAAAGCTAACTGATGTTTCCAAATTCTGTAATTGAAAAATTTGTTCAAATTGCACCTGCACTTCTGCACACACACACAAATTGTCCTGCATGAAAACACACTCTGCCCTCTCCATATGTCATCTCTTGGGCACCCAACTTCCTAATCCTTGAACATTCATAAACGATTTGAAATTTATTCCCCAGCAGCAACTTCCTACTGTGGAGGAGGAGTCAGAGCCTACAAAATGTTCTGGGACCAGTGCTGAGTGGCTATAGGCAAAACCCTCAGATATGCCTTTGGAAAGCTGGGAAAATGAAGAGAGCTTTGTAAAGCAGGGTTGTGGGAGCCTTGGGACTGCAGATGAGTCAGGAGGAGGCTGCCCATCATATCTGCAGAGAGCCTTGTGGCAGCAGCGAGGTTAATGTAAATCTTTCCATGACCCAGCTGTACTTCACAGACCAGTGTGCCTGCTCCCTAGACGGGGATGGTGACATGGTACGTGTCAGAGACAAGCCCACCCTGGTGATGCTCTGAGCCAGCTGAGAGCCACACCATTGTCTGAGCCTGGCACTGTGAGTCACTAAGCCCTGCAGAGAAGCGAGTGTACTAGTGTGGGCTCTGCCCCACGCTCATGCTGGTGGATGGCTTTTAGATCAGGGCTGGCTTGTGTCCTGCTGCTCCAGAGCACCCGAGTTGGCTCCAACCATCACATGGAAGTAAAAGACAATTTGTCTAAATGCAAAAATGATCAGAAGCTCTCAGGTGGGTATAAATACCTTAATTCTCCTGAAGTAGCTCCTACAAACCTCTTGATGTGGGATTTTGGCCCTTGGCATGTTGTGGTGAATTGAAGTCCAGGAATTCTTAATTCCTTAACATCACTAAGGAATTAAAATCCAAATGTAAAGAAAGTACTGTACATCCTACCTTCATAGAGTTCGGGGTTTTTGTTCCCTTCTGCAATAGTGATGATTTCTTTAAGCAGAGAGAGAGGTGTCCGTTTTAGGTAGTTTAAATAATGTGTCAGAAAAGCAGAGGAGTATGCATAGAGTAGGGATGTGATTGATGAGTGGGTGGAGAATAACTATTACTCTGATGTTTAATATTACAGGCTATCAGAAACCAAAGACAGATGTTTTCATTACATTTTCTGTCTTCAAAAAAATGGTAAATTGAGGGTGGCCTTAGATAACAAGGTGCTTTTAAAAAAAAAAAAAAAAGCAAGGGAACAGTGCTGAAATTGATGTATTAGTCATTCTTTTCTTTGTCCTCTGAAGAATGAAAATGCAGCATGCCAGATTATGGAACTCTGCTTATGGTGTAATTTGTCATGAAAAACGATGCTTTCTTTCTCCACTACTTTGTTAATAATTTATACCTATTATAAGATCTAAATGTTTAGCATTTATGTAGTGACAGAAAATAAAACCTCCAATAGAGAGCCACAGATAATAAAACAACCTTTTCTTATGCTGTTTCTACTGATATTTTGAGCAGAAATGTCTCTTCTGGAGGAAATACTTATGAAAACATTTTGGAGTGAACAGCCAAGGAGCCAATATATCTGGAAGCAGTAACTATAAGGACTGTGTTATGTTCCTGTTTTGGGGAAGCAACAGTGTAGGTGGCTCTATATATTTGCTTTACCTTATTAGTTCAAAATATCTGCATTGCTAGGGGAGAAAACAATGATTTTTTCAATAATAAATACCACAAAGGAAAGAAAGTAAAACTACTATTTTAGTAGTTTCAGATTATCTAAGTTTTTTGAGGATTTGTCAATCTAATTGCCAGAAGCAATTTTCTGCCCAGCAAGTATAGACAAATCTGTGTCATAGTTGTCAAATTGGAGTCAGGAACCGTTAGATTCAGCAATACTCCAATGCTGACGTGAAGAGCAGAGCCTCAGAGCAGGTGTTTGTGTCTCCCTGGGTAATTCTCTAACCATAGAGAGCAGTGACCAGAAATCATTTCTTGACTGCAGGATCAAATATTTAGTGCCAAACTCCTCTATCGAATAAGGGATCCGTACGACTGTAAGCTGTAGTATCATTCTTGGCTAGACATGACTACTACCCCTAACCCACAAATCCAGCATCCTTGAACACCTGGCAAGAGCCAGATGCTGTTGATTTGAACTGAACCCTTTCCCCTTAGGAACTCTGTAAACAAAAGCACCTGACTTTAGAAAGCTGTGCTAGATTTTTTGTTGCTTGAAAAGTTGCTTTTTCAAATAGTCCATCGAAATAAATATTTCTGTTTCATTTCCTCCTAAAAAGAAATTCTGCCAAATGTCAGCAGTGGTGGAAACTGTGAGCTCAGCGTATGCACAAAATGAGCAATACCAACACTGGCACTGAGCACTGGCAAAGATGCTCAGCTGTGTTTTGAAAGAGCCACCTCCAGGAGCAGAAGACAAGTTCAACGACACAGCGCTCATAATATTTTCCAGAGTTTGCTGTGGGTGCTGATGATTTTCGTACTTTCAAGACATATTCCATCAAGCCATAGAAGGAAATACCACTGACATAAATGTCAGAATATGCTCCTTGGATCCAGCTCTCCTTGGGTATGGGTAGTTTGCATTTTTTACGTCACCACTGTAAATGGTTAAAGCAAGGTATTTTGGCTATCGTAACAGTGGAAGTATTTCCAGCAAACACTTTAAAAGACCCTGGAAAAGGACAAGTAAAGTGGGTGGATTGCAAGCAGTTCTAAATGCACCTTAGAAGTATTTATTTTAAAATCCTAATGATGCATATTTTTGATGTAGGCAAAAAATCTAGTTTGTAGTAGTAATAGACAGCAAAAAGTACTAAAGTACTGTATGATAGCTTTAGTTAGTGGCAGGCACCTAGGAATCTTTTTCCGAAAAGGACAAGTTATTTCAGTGTATATACAAGAAGGAGTGACTAATCCTGGTTCTTTATTAAAGTAAAGGGACAGACATCCATTTTCCAAAGTTTAAGAATTAACAGGTCTTTGTCCTGTGCGTTTTGTTGGTCTTCATAAATTCACTGAGTTTTCTCTCTGCTTGCTATCTTTTCCATGGATTTATATGGCATATAATAATTATGTAGCTTAATCCATTCTTTTACAATGGGATACCAGGATTTTTCCTGTGTACATAATTTAAATAAATATTAAAATATTAAATGTGCTTTTATGGGAGATGTACATTACCTAAATTCATTTCTGCATTTGGCACCTTAAGATCAATCCCTTCTCTCTCATTGATATAAATGCGTACGTTGGCTAGTCTGTACTGCTTGCTGTTAAATGTCCTTGGCTTTCTCTGTATGGAACTTGTGTCTTGACAGTAAGAGAGTTTGACTTGTGACTTTTGCACCACTGAACTTCCATACAACTGACAGAGCAGTCTCCTTCTGGTATGGAAAACCATTGCAGGGAGCTTTGCAAATCACGGGTGAGTGACGTTACTCCTAGCTGTGATTTCATGATCATCCTATTTCAGCTTTAGACAATGTGCATATACGTATGTAATAACAATGAAAATTATAAAAGCAAAGCCCAGGAGTGCAGAAGCACTCATACCAGAGTATCTTTGGCCAATTTAGCAAAGATAAGTAACAATCTCGTTTGTTGTAGCTGTAGCCTTGATTCACTACAAACACTAATAAACTGCTAGGTCATATTTGGAGTTAGATGCAATAACGTTGATTAGAAAGCAAACTAAATTATACATTAAAAAAAAAGTCTTACAAAATCAAACCAGCAGCATACTTCCCCTGCCAGTTCCTTTTGTTCCCGGGAAATACTTAACCATTTTCACATATTTTTGGAGTGAACAAGATCCTTGTGCTAGCCCAAGCCCCTAGCATTTAGTCTGTGTCTGCAAACACGCTCATAGCATTCAAGATGGGTAACTGGGAGCCTCAGTGTCCCTCAGTGAAATTCCTTGTGTCATGAACAGGGAAAACAGACACACAGACCTGCATACTGTGCGTGTGCACTTATGGGGGAAACAATTAAGCCAAAACTCTCAAAACTTTCAATTTAATATTAAATTTGCTCCCCCCTCAGTACAAAACCTCCTGAAAATACTACTTGGGTTGAAAAGAATGCATCAGTGGACAAACCTGGAATGTCAATTCAGATTTTAATTATTCTGAATATAACCCACAGAATTTGAGATAGAAATATTTTTTTATGATATTATGGACACCTAAAGGCACATATCTGTTTTTGTGGGTCTGTTTTGTGACTTGCTCTGTAGATATGTACATGCATATGTGTATTGCAGATTCTACACAAAAATAAAATAGAAACCTCTCCCACTGCAGGAACAGTTTGAGGGGATGAGAGCTGGATGTAGGGTAAATACAGCAATCTTGCCATAACACAGAAGGGTGGAGTTTCCTAACTTTCAACATTTCTATGCGTAG
>NW_010127749.1:0-10519 GCF_000699245.1 Pterocles gutturalis | reverse complement strand
CTGAACTCTTTGGTGAAGAGAAGATAAATAGCTTCAGACGGTAAAGAAGATATTCTACCTTTCTGCCTAATGACAGTCAGCATTCCTGAGTCTGCTTGAAAAAAAGTTTAGTAGACTCTTTAATTTCAGTAATTAGGATAATATCCACGTTTAAGACATGAAACTGAAAATGTTTAACTGAATCCTGTGCTTCTTCCGTGTGCTCTGGAGGTCTTCCGACATATTTCAGATCTTGATTGCTTAAAAGTCCAAGTATAATGCCACATTAGTATTCAGAAAGAATGTTTGAATCTTCCTGCGTTATTTGATCAGGCTAAGTATGCATCCCACTTTGATTAAGACTTCACTGATCCCAGGGTAATATCATTAAACATTCATAAACGACCACTGCTTTCTCTCCTCCTCAAGAATGTACTGACACAATTTATGCAATTATTTGTCTCAAGTATCTTCCTGAACTTTTAACCCCCTTTACTTTCTCTTATGCCTGCTTATATTAAATCCAAAAATCTTCATTTCAAAGCATTTTTAAAAGCTAATATATGATTCATTTGAGTTCAGTGAAAGTAAAATTATGAGAAAGCACCCTGTCATGGTAGGGCTCAACTACATGGGTGGTTTCCTTTGAGGAATAATTCCTTTCAGTTCTTTAATTCCCAGGTTAAATGGCCTTTGGGTCTAGGCTCATCTTTTAGAAAGATGTTTCTGAAAGTGATAGCCAGATAATGTGGTCCTCCACGGTGAAGTCTGGTATCACTTACATCTCCTGCTCACACTTCTCAGCTCCATGGCAGGAGGATAGACAGGGAATTTAATCCACCAGAGGTTTTTTTTTTTCCCTTTTAGCCCAGCTTCCTAAGGTTTATCCTACTTTTACAACTTTTCTAACCTGATCTCTCTGTTCTTTTTCGTTCTGTGTTGTCTGATGGGAGAGGGATGCTCCAGGGCTCCAGGCTGTGCTGCAGCTGCTGACACCATCTTCTCTTCCTAAGGGCAAGTTCCAAACCACCAGAAACCAAGCTTGACCTGTCTCACAGACCTGTCTGAGCACACGTGTAAGCCTGTCCCCTTTGGGGTTGTCTGGTGCTTTACGGAGAACTGCTGACAGTCCTGTGAGACCCACGGGCAGTGGCCTTCCCACCCTCCCATGCTTAGGGCTCTTGTGCTCTAACTCCAAGTGGAGATGGAAGAGGCTGAAAGAAACAGATGTAAGCCATTATATTCAGAGTCTTCAACATTTTAGTGCTGAAATACTTAGAAAGCAATTTGAATTTGCAGGTATACAAACCTGGGAGAATAACCAGCCTTTTGCTGTCATTTATTCGAAGTGTAAAAAATCCATTTTAGAAATCTGTGTAAAATGCTCTTTAATATCCTGTCTTTTTATTAAAACAGCTTTGTTTAATGTGTTTAAAAATTTCAGATGTGTGCTTATTGCAATTAAAACTGGTGATAAAACCCCCATTGGCTTCAAGAGTAGAGATTAATCAAAATACTTAATTATTCATTACTGGAAAAAACACCTGCAGAGGATTTTAGGTTATCAGACTTGTTTGCTTTTGATGCCTTGATTTAGCTTTAATGTATATTGAAGCCTAAGTTGGATTTTGGTGCAAAATAGGAAGAATATATCTGTGTTGGAGAAGGCATACAGTTTATCTTCTCAGTAAAAGCTAGATTGGCTTTGTTTAAAGGTGGACTATAAATCTTCCTACGCTAGTGATTTCTAAAGCTTAAGAAAGATGGTTTTGTTAGTTCTTTTTCTTAGAGATTCTTCCCTGCCCTCTCTTTTTCTGATGCTTGCTTTAATTAGAGAACTAATGCATTACTGACATCAGAGTTACCAGGAAACAAACTTTTAGTCATTAAGAACAAATGAGAATTCTAATCAAATGATTAAAAAACATTTCAGGGTGGCTTGTTTTTTAAATACCTTATTTAACAGAAATCAAGAACAGAATAATTTCTTATGTGTCTGTGCATTCAGAGCATAGGATTTGGAACTGTAGTAGTCATCCTTGATTCCTTGATGCTGAAAACTGAAGAGTGGATATTGCTGATATTTCTCCTTATAACTCATTAAAGAGCAAAAAATCCTGCAAAAAACACATAATCTTCTTTTTGGTCCTCCTTTACAGTCATTAATGCTATAAAGCAAAAATTTTAAGTGGCTAGCTTGCTTTTACACACTTAGGACTTTTAGCTTAGACAAGGGAATAAGAAAATTTCCTCCTACTCCTCTAATTATGTTGCTCACAGTCACGTGTAATCTGAATGTAGTCAGTACTAGCTGAATAAATGAGTCAAAGGCTCCTAATTTCTGTTTCAGAATGAATAGTGAAGTACATCCTTTGACAAGCCATCACTGAGACTTTTTAAAAAGATTTAGCAGTGTTTTTCTATCCATTGCTTTACTACCTAGATAACATGTTTTGTATCTCAAGTTTGATAAAGTTTTTATTTTTGATAAGCTGTTAAGTACTCCTTCTCTTGAACAGAGTTTCTAGAAACTATTTGTATTATTTGACGTTCATATGTGTATTTTATGGGCAACTTTTGGTAATTTTACCAACGAATTTTTCTTGTGGATGAAGTCTTTACTATTACAGGTAAAGGAAATTTAAAAGTCGTATAAGATTTCCATTCTTGATATAGCTGTGAAAAAAAAATAGCTGTTGTCCAAAAATCCCATCAGGTATTCTGACTTCCTGCACTATCCTCAAAGTTATCTAAGGACAAGCACATAAAAATCCAGAAAATTCAGGATGCCCTTGGATTTGGAAAAATGCAAAGAAAAAATTGGACAGAATTTCAACACACTTTTGTAGATTAAAATAAAACCTGAGTGCTGCTTTCCAGATTTTCCTCATTTGAACCACAGGATTTTCCGACATTGTTATTTACAATTATAATGTTTTCAGCTAGATCTATATCTATGTATACAAACATCCACGTTTATTTTAAAGTAACTATCTGCAAGCATAACTTTCAAAAATGTAGTTAAACATCATTAACCTGGTAATGTTTCAAACCACTTTCACATATATTTTAAATTTGTTTATTATGAAGAAGCTGTCTATAATTTATCTCTTGATGGAAACAAAATTCCTTGCAAGTAAAATTTTTACCTTTTTAACCTTCAGGGTCTCTACAGCAAGAGGAGACTAGAAAACTGCAGGGGATGATGCCCATAAAACCATTTCACTATTAATACACAGAAGTTGCACTTGCTGACTACCAGTGAAGCTGCTGAGGCTGCGAGAAGAGACAGATTTCAGGTAATTTCATTCATAGAAATTGCTCCATGATTTTGACTATTATACATTATTACTTTGCTGAGACTTGTGTCTGATTTCCCTGTATAGTTTGCTGCTTAGTTCCTTCTTGGAGGAATCTTCAGTTGCAAAACAAAGAGATCTTGGTCTTGAAGGGCTCAAGTGTCAAGAGGTCTGCATCAGATCTCATGTTGCTCCATTTATCTTTAAGGGTTGTTTTGTTTTCAGTCTACTTTAACAGCATTAGGTCCATTTAGTGCAAAACACTGCTTTGCTGATGTGGCTGCAATGGCAGTGGTAGCCAGTGCAAAGTGTTTGTAACCAACCTTGTAGTGGTCAGCATGCCCCACTATTGTAACATAACCTGGCTACCATCCCATGATAATCTAGTTTTCTCAATTCCCCACCTTCTTGTTACTGTAGTATCACAACCACTTTCCTAAATGTGGAAGAAAATTCTTGCTCCCCAAAAAGCTTCTCTAGTGCCATTGAACAGAAAACACTTTTAGGCAGCGTAACCCGTTATGCACTGAAAATTATTTCCTCTCTCTTGCATAAAGCTTTCTAGGAAGCTTTGTACTGAACAGAAACTGTTGTGACAGTACTAAAGACATATTTATTCCCATCACTCCCAGCCCAATCCATCCTTTTTGTTGCTTGTGTTGACAGTTCAGTGATCCTGTGGTCATGCAAATTGCTCCATCGCTGTTTCCATGACAGTAAAAGGGATCAGTAAAAGGTCTGTTTGTGAATGTCTGCTGGTTTTCATTTAGCAGCATCTACAGCCATAAAGCCTGTAATGTTTAGGTGGCTTCTGTGGAAGACAGAACTACTGATTGCTTAATAATGCAAGAGAAAGCAGAGACAGGGCACAGGTTCTTTATTGTGGTGAAAAATTAGCACTTAGGTACCAAATACACACCACAGTGCCCTGAAACTGCCCAATTTTGCAATTTCAGTACCTGATTAATATGCTAAATATGTCAGACATATTAGATCAAATTTAGTGGTATAAAAAGTTCATTAAAATGTTTTGAAATCGTTACAGAAAGAAGGCTTTAAAACATGAGCCTTTTATTTTGGGATCAATATTCTAAATGAACTGGCTGAAACAAAACTGTGTCTGTTGCTGCAGCAGTGAGTTGCACAGACAGGTTATACTCTGCATTAGGTGGTATTACAGACTATAAAATTGATTACAGAAAGCTCTGTCACTGCAGCATAATATTTGCACAGTGGTGGGAAAATGTCCTGTAGTAATTCACATTTCCTTTAGATGCTGCCACTTGGGCACAGTAAACCATCCCCGGTGGTGAGGAGGAATCTATTGCTTGCTTTGAAAATCCTCAGACAGAAGACGCTCTGGTTTGTGTACAACGTCTGGCAAACCACATCTCTGAAGCACTTTCTTTCTCAAATAGAAACATTACTGCTTTCTTCCTGAGGAGCTGCCTGGTTTTCAGCATGGAAAAAAACAGATTGGAAAAGACTCTGAGACTGAAAAAAATGAACAAATGCAAAATTTGTCTATCAGCATTTCCCTGTTTTGGAGGGTGGTTCTTCCTCCCTGAAGGCAGGAGGCTTGCTTCTGGTATGGCTGCCAAAATGTCCCTGCTTTCTCTGTGCCTTGAAGAAGTCAGCTCTGTGTATGTGCACAGAGCAAGGCAGTCATTGCTGATTACTCCGCCAGCCTCAGTCCTTTTACTTTCCCATGGTTTTGTAGACACTCTATGCCACCTGCATGATAATGCAATTCTTAGGGGCCTTGCACTTACATTTTCCTGCCATTCCACTTTATATGTTTAAGCGATCCATTTTGCTGTGAGCTTTGTGTTGTTTGTATTAGCATTTTTTAAAGCCCTTGTTACAGACCAGTGGTGATAAGCAACTCCATCCTCAAACTGTTCACAGTTGGAATTTTTTGTTATGATAAGGATAAGACTAGGGAGCAGAAGACAGATGAGAATCTGGGGAGTTTCCTGCTTAGGCACCATCTTGCAAAGAGCAGATCTGGAATCAAAATTAAATCCAAATGGTCTCTTTTACTTCCTTGCACACCAATAGTCTATTATTAAAACTCAGTATCTGTGGCTCAAAATTAATTTAATTAGCCTAATCTTAATAGGATAGCTTAAAATATTCATTGTCCAGGGACCACCTGAATTAAGCTGATTGAAAACTGCTCATAAATTGCAAATGTGCTTTGATCCTTTCTGCTCACCCTTGCTTTTGAGTGGAGTTCATGTGTAGAAAAACTTCTTTCCATTAAAGGCAATTCATATGTTGAAACAACTGTAGTCAATACGTTGACAGCACATGCCATTTGCAAACAAATGAGGGTAACAAACAAGTCAAATTTGTTTCCAGGAAAAATACAAACTACCTCGGCTGATACATCAGTATTACCATGCTCCTAACTTACCATGCTCCTTAGTTTATTTTCTCACAGGCTCAGTTTCATCCCTATTATCAGCAGAACTGACCACAATTTTAACACCGAGATAGACAGAATATGTAAATGCAGTCCTGCTTCCAAATCCATCAATAACAGTGTTTAGTCTTCTCTGGGCAGGAGCACAAGACCGTAGAATAAGCCCTATCCCATAAGAATGGATCTTTAAGTTTCCTGAACCCATTCAATATCTGCTCTGAACACCCCCTTTAGAAACACTATGCTCAGATTGATGACCTCCGAATTGAGGCTAGTTGTCCTGTTGCTAAGATGCAGCAGCAAAGGAGTGGACCTGATTAGACAGAAGTCTCCTCTGGTCTTATTTCCTGTGGAAGAAAGAGGGAGGATGCGTGCTCATAAGGCTACCAGAGAAACAGGACTTCTTGGGAAGAGGATTGCAACACTGGCTCTTTGTGTAAGAGCCAGACTTCAGCAGATGACACAGGAATGTCCTGGGGTCCCAAGGCTGGAGGGCTGAGCTCTGGGCTAGCTGCCACAAGAAAAGGAAATTCCAGCCCGCTGGAAGGCTGTGAGTTTCTTCCCCAGCACAGTTTTCCGTTTTTCTATTAGACCACAGTACAGCTCCAAGCACTTTGAGTACTGTTAGCTCCTTCACGCTGCCAGAAAAAATACAAGGAGTAGTTCATCAGGATCATGAAAGGAAAAAGTCCTGCATATAATAATAATAATGCAGGACCAAGATATGTAAACAAGATTTTCAATAATGAGGTCATTCACATATTTCCAGTTCTTTCTTGTTTATTTATTCTAGGTAAACTCTTCTGCTTTGCCATTCTTGCTGCATATGGAAGATTAGATATTTTGTATTCTTTAACTTTCCTGCTTGATTTAATCATTTGGGGGCATAATGACTTAGAGAAATTAGGTGAAAATCCCATAAACTGCCAGAGTTAGGCATCTAGAGGCACATGGTGTTCACAGCCAATAGTTCTGCTGGAACAAAGCTGCAGAGCACGTTGCTATATTTTCATTTGGTCATACTGACTTTCCAACTTGCTGACATACAGTGGTATGAACAGCAGCATTCCTACTCCTTTTTGTATGAAATCAAAAGGTCTATTTTCTTCAATTTACTTCTCAGATTTTTTGTTCCAAATGCATACATCCAAGAAGTAATGAAACTAATTCTATATACTGTACAGTTGCTTTTAATGCCTTGTTTTCAGGAAGCAAACAATATTCAATCTCCAAATGTAGAATGTCCAGATCTAGGGCTGTTGTGATTATCAGGCAGTTTGAACTCATTTGTGCTTATGATGAGGTCTTAGAGAAGCACACAGAAGCAGATTATAGTGAGAGGAAATGTTCATTTCAGTGTTTATGGCACCTGAAAATGAAGACATGGTAAATGTCAAAGTAGTTTTCAGATTTAAAAATAAAAAAGAGAAATACACATCCTTCCTCTCTTTTTTTTTTTTTTTTCCAGTCAGCTCTAAAGACTGTATTTGCTCTACTTATAAAATGACTCCTTCACAGCAAGGTGGTATCAAGGAACTCGCACCAAGGTAAGGTGTGAATCCACTTGGTCCATGCTCACTTGGCCAGAGGTGGTTGGACTTTTTGGTGGCTTTTAGTGCCACTTGAGACTTGTTGTCACCTCCTGCTCACTCATAGTGCAGGGGAATCACAGCTGATCTGCTGTGGTGTACACTCAAGGAAGCTTTTCCTTCCAACGTTGTAATACTGTTGCTCCTCCTGCAGAGTTCAGCAACAACAGAAATAGTGGCTCTTTCTATGTAATTCCTCATGTACTGCTGATTGACAAACAGGAACAGAGTTACAAGACCAGGTTTTTCATTCATTTCCATTTATTTCTCAAAGTTCTTAGGTCACAGTTTTCTATTTCTGTCCTGAAAAGAAATCATGATGCACACAGACATCCTTCCAGGGAAGCAATCAGATAGACTTTATAGAGGTAAACGCAAAAGGAGATGTTATTGAGGTTCACTAAAGGAATAAAGATATTCTGGTACAATATCCAGGATATTTGTATCAGCCCTGTGTGACGCTGCTGTAAAAAAACCCCACCTGATAACACTTTTTCCCCTAAGTGCATTAAGTTCATATAGTTGTTTCATATCAGGTATTCCTACCATTAGCAGAAATAGTAAATAGATTTCTGAACACTGTAGAACTTTTTGGTATATTACATCTTCTCAATTCTTGGCAAAGCTAAATTGATCAAAAATGCACTCAGTAAAGCATTCCAGATGTCCATATTCAGAATTTAACAAAATGTTTAAAAATAGTAAAAAATTACACCCAGATAATAATTATATAGGCTATTAAAAATGAAAAAATGGCTATGGAGTTCAGTTAATGGACTGCTGATTTTTTTTTTAATAATTAATCAAAGGAGTCTATGTAATAAGGTTTTATATTAGTCTTTTACGATGATAGTGATATTCTCTATTGCTGCCTAACTGCTATTCACAGAGGTAGTAATAGACTTCAGGAATACCCATGCACCATATATTTATGTACCCACATGAATTTCTGTTCAGAGACTGATAAAAAAAAATTAAAGCTGTCTACTAAAGCATAAATCCTATCAGAAAAGAGGTTTTGTGAGGGTTGCAGAGTATGTATGAAAAATAAAAAATTCTAAAAGACTACTAGTTTTAAAAACAGATGTGATAGGTTGCTATGAAGTAATTTCCTACTGCTGTCATGCTGATCAGCTGCACCGATTGTGTTACTGGTCTCTTGAACAGATGGTCTATTCTTCTTTTGTAAACTCTAGAGTTACTGGATGACAGAGTTATTTAATTTTGAGGTCCTATAAAAAAAAAAATCCTGCTTTAGATTTATGTCTTAAAGAAGATTCACATATTTTTACTGCAGAATAATATTTATCCAAAGCTTAAATCCCTACCACTTGATTTCTGGAGTGATTCACAGGCTTTGTCTCCAACCTTTCCTGCATGATACTGGTCTGGCTGCCACTTTTGAGTGCTTTGTTTTATTTTCTGTCCAGTGACTGCTATACTCCACCCATCTCCCCATATGATTCAAAAGAAGGCAATATTAAGCAAACTTTGATTACAATAACATCGTCCATAAGTGCTCGGATACTTTCAATCTCTCTGCATTTGTTTTCTGAAGTAAGAAAAGAACTATAGTTTCAATTACTATCTTGAGAACTTCTAGGTAAATATGAACAGTTGCATGAACCAACTGCAACTATGACCAGTCTTAGTATGATACAATCCAACAGTCAAGTGACAGAATACGCAGCTCATTCCCATGTGTCTTTATGTAGCACATAGTTTTGTCTGGCAGGGTGGATCGTGCATATATATTTAAAGTATGTTTAAATATTTCCTGGCAGTATAAGACAGGACTGTAACAACTATCAATGCTGCAAATTGCACGGAACATTTGTGAACTCAGAATTTATGTTGCTGTTTAGTTTTGTTTTCCTTTTCTGCCATGTGTTTTCTTAGAAATGCCTCAAGCTGACAATACATCAAGTGAGTTCTAAGTTAACAACTTTACTGCCTTATTTTATATTTCAAAAAAATATGTTGGAGAATTTAGTACCTGTGAAACTCTAATAGCTTTAGGGCTAAATTCAATACAAGGATCTATAGCAGCACAGCTAGCACATGCCGTGGCAGATGGATAAAGAAGCTGCAAGGTCATTTGCTCAGGAGTTGCGTAATTCAAACCTGAGTGCAAAAATGGTGACTTTCTGGTAAGTAGAGACATACTGAGCACTGTCCCATATGGGCTGCAGGGCCCATCCAAGCACTCTTCCAGCTGCTCCCACATGGGGAATGAAGCCTTCCTTTCCTCCCAGACGAAATTCAGAGAACTGGCTTTCTGGACATAGGGACTGCAGCTGTCACAAGAGTGTAACTAATATCTCTCTCCAAATGACTGTATAACTTGACTGTAGCCTAACTCCACACCACCATCACTTCCATGTTGGCTGACAGCATCACTGCTTTTCTGGACGTGTTTGTTTCAATCATGCAACAAAAAAGAGTGGCAGATATGTAATAGGATAATCCCATCATATTATTTGCATGTCTGAAATCATCCAGCCTTCATAGATCTGATATAATGAAATGTTAATTCATACCCTATCCTTTTTTTTTTTTTAGTTGACATTCCTTGCTCATTGTCTTTCCTTGCTCGTTGTGTATGTGAAGGTCTAGCACCTTGGATACCGAAAACAAAGGCTTCGTCATGTAGATTAATCCTGAGTGTCTACTCACACATGCTTGAAGGAGTTATATTTTCACACTTCTTGCTGAGTGTGTGATGGGACATAAATTCTCTTACTCTCCATGTAGGAAAATGGCTTACACAAAGGTTTTCTCTGTCTTATATTTCAACAAAGCCAGGTCTCTGCTTGCTCTTTTACCTGATTTACTACACTCTTGCCCAGGAGAAGACACCAGGGAAAGTGCCTTTCTTGCACAGTTTTTATTACATTGAGAACTAGCCTCTTGGCATCCTCCCTGGGTTTAATTTTTGACTGAGATAAGCCATTTGGGGAGACAGATCAGAAGACAAATTCCTACAGGTGAAAACTGACCAGAGAGCCCAGGGAGTCCTTAAGGAAAATCTTGATCTTATTCCACAGAATTACCATCTTCCTCTCTCTGCTGTCCTGCGAGCACTTTCCTCAGAGTGCTTAGGCAGGTATTGCAGGAGTTGTATGTTGTCTCATGTATTTTTTTCAGAGATGACATGGCTCTATTGCATTCCTTTTCCACTTTGTAACAAGCTTTTCTTACAAATCAGTACAGAAATAATAATA
>NW_010127748.1:0-12235 GCF_000699245.1 Pterocles gutturalis | reverse complement strand
AGTACTGCATCCAGCTCTGGAGCCCCCAAAATAAAAAAGACATGGATCTCTTGGAGCAAGTCCAGAGGAGGACACGAAGATGGTCAGAGGGCTGGAGCACCTCCCCTATGAGGAGAGGCTGAGAGAGGTGGGGTTGTTCAGCCTGGAGAAGAGAAGGCTCCAGGGAGACCTAACAGCAGGCTTCCAGGGCTGGAAGGGGGCTACAGGAGAGATGAGGACGCTTCTTTATCAGAGAGAGCAGTCATAGGATGAGGGGTAACAGATTCAAGCTGAAAGAGGGGAGATGAAGATTGGATATTAGGAAGAAATGTTTTCCTGTGCGGGGGGTGAGGCAGTGGCCCAGGTTGCCCAGAGCAGCTGTGGATGCCCCATTCCTGGAGGGGTTCAAGGCCAGGCTGGATGAGGCTTTGAGCAACCTGGGCTAGTGGGAGGTGTCCCTGCCCATGGCAGGGGGGTGGAACTCGATGATATTTAAGGTCCCTTCCAACCCAAACCATTCTGTGGTTCTATGATCCTATTCTTTTATAAGGATGCAGTGCTCAGTATTATTAACTGGAAATGAAATTTGTAAGGCAATACATTCAAAATATGATCTAATCATGTTTGGTAGTGTGGGGAGGAAAATAAAGAAATTGGCTGAGAGAAGATTGCTTAAGAATTGCCACCCTTGCAAATACTGTAACTTCTTTATGGAAATCTTATCAGAATGATGATCCAGACAGCTTTTCCAAGCCTGTCCAGTGTTTTTATTTTCAAAGTATTTCTACCTGAGTTATAATGGATAACTTCTATTACTGGATGGCTGTTGCAGTGCACTTCAGGACTGACCTGAAGTATCCCCTACTGTTCCATTATTGGACTACAAACTGTTCTGCCAAAGAGCCTCATTCCTCATTCCCTCCTTTTCTTTCAGGCTTAGGGTTCATATGTCTGTTGGAATATTGTCACATAAACGCTTTCAGGCCAGACAAGATTGAGTAACTTCTTTGTATAGTGTTCTGCCTCCAGAAGTGACCAGGACCATATATTTCAACAGATATAGACAGTAAACTCATGGGGGTAACCTGTTCCCGCTCACAGTTCTATCCTGCTCTTCACTAATAAAGACCAGCTCAAGTCCTAAGCTGTTTATGGTTTAGCAGTTATACTCCTCACCTCTTGCTATCTACACATATGTCTAATACCCCTTTTAAACTTGCTAAGATTTTGCTCCCAGAGGTATGCAGTGGAAATTATCAATTCTATGATTCCATAATTATCTAACTACATGTTGCACCAAGAATAATTTCTCTGGTCAGATTTGAACTGGCATATTCTATTTCATTATATTACACTTTGGTTCCTAAAAACCGAGGCAAACACTTAAACCATACCTCTCTAACCTTTTATTGATTCAGCAGGTTACTATTTTTGGTAAGACAATTCTCATGGGTTTTTTAATTGCTACCAAGAGGCCAGTTTAATGTTTTTTCTCTGCCTCTCCCCTTTTCCTCTCCATCCTCTAGTCCCACAACATCCATTTGAAATGCAGTGACTGGCATGAGGTGAATATCCCACAGGGGCCATGCCACTGGTTAGATCAAAGCATTGCATCATTCTCATGATCATGTTCTCTTCTGTCCATACTTTCTGGCTTGCTGGGATGCAACTGCCACTGCAGCCACCTCCTCTTTGGCTGCCCAAAGCAGGACCCAGCTCACTTGCCTAAGTTGATATAACTAACCTATAACTGAGAAGTGCAGGGGTAACATGCTCTTCTGATGCTCATATTGAACTCTGCTTGTCGTGTTGTCAGCTTCCCTAGACCCTTTCCTAGGCTATGCTTGGACCCTTTGCAAGTTCCTCGTAGACATTCCTTGGTTTGAACTGATCATCTTAACCTTATGCTATCATCTGCCACAGTTGCTAGGTCTCAGTCACCCCTCTTTAATATGTGTATTAAACTACATATGACTTAATATCCCCATTAAGACACCTTGCTACACCAGTGTTGTCAGGAGTAAGAAAAAAAACATTAATTCCTACTCTTTCTTTCTACCTCTCAGACAGTTTTGACCCATATACTTTGTTTCTCAGCCATGATAGTTTAAATTTACTTCTGTCCTTCTATAAGGCACCTGAGAAGGGGCTGCAGGGAAGTCTAACTGAGCTATGGCAACCAGCTACCCTCTGCCTGCTGCATTGCTCTCATGTAAATTCACTGCATTTCTGTCTTGTAATGCCATTGTTATTCCGAGCCCAGAGCTCCTTACATTGCTGGCACAGCTACCACTGTCCTCATCTGCTGCAGCCTTTAACTTGTCTTCACCTGTGCAATTACCCATTATCTACAATGTGGATCTCACTGTCAAGTATACATGCAGCTCTGTTGGTAGGTGCGATAAGTGTATTGCCTAATTATGTCACAGGAATAATGTTTTTTTTCTATCGCTTCATGCACTTTTTTCCCATATGCTCCAATATGCGGGTATTAGGTCCCGTTGCAACATCACTATGAGGTGTCTGAAATTTTTGCACCAAAAAAAAATGCTTACGTTACAAATGAAAAATAATAGCACTGATGTCCCTAAAGAATGATTCATCATTCTGTAAAGCTTTGGCAATGTGACAAAGGGCAAATGTTCAGGAAAAGAGAATATTTTCCCAGTGTTAGTAAAATGTTCAACAAAATAAATATGAACTCCCTGGAGATCACAGGCAATGAACATCTAATTTCAGCTTCCACAGAAATGCATCATTTTTTCTTTTATTCTTTGTGTTTCCCCAGAATAAGGAATGTATTTATGGAAAAATTAATCTCTAGAGAGTGGGTTTCTCATGAAAAGCATTTACCTTTTCTGTACTCTCTTTTGACTCTTCAGGAATTAACATATGGGTGTTCGGAGTATTAATTGCCAGACAGTTATCTGGTCTGGGGTGCAGCCTTGGGCACACTCTGTTGGAGAGATTCTTTTAGCATTGCAAATTGCCTTTGATTTTCCCATCTTGCCTGTTGTGTAAAATAACTTTTAATTTATGAAACACAGAACTAAATAAGTGCTGGGCCAGTGTGACGGAGTACCTCTAGTCAAGGCAGAAACCCTGCTTTGGAGCAAGTGCTTCAGTCCCAAGCATAAACCCTGGTTTCCAGAACTGTTCTGCCATGGAAAGTGGTCCTGTCAGCATCTCCTGCGAGAGTCTGCCAGAAAGAGAAGGTGTCACTCATTCAACCTTACTGATAGCCTGCCTAAGGGCAACACTTTGGGAGGATGGGCTGGCTACAGGTGTTCATTAGCTGCTCCTCCAACTTCTCTGCAAGAGAGAAAGGGGAAGTGGAAAGTGGAAGATGCCTAACATCAAAGCAAAAGGACCAGATGTTGGTGATGGGCTGTATGAAACTGAGGAATTGACAAAGGACAGGAAATCTTAGCAGTTTTCACTGTTTTCACAGCAGAAGGTCTTCTCCTAATGTGTGGGAATAGGCAGTCAAAGCAAGCTGTTCTGTAGCAAGGAAGAAAAAGAGTGAGAGAGAGAAAAACACCGTGATTGAAGAATAAAGTAATTTTCATTTGTTGTTCAAGTCAAATGCTTGTCAGGGAAAACTAAGATACATGCATTTTTCACTACTTTGTCCCCTCCTTTTTTTTGTACTTCTGCTTTTCTTTAAGTAAATCATTGTATTCTGCAATATTTTACATCCAGATTGTTTCCTTTCCCTGCCATGGGAGTTCCAATCCCAAACACCCCCTAGGCAGAAATGCCAGGAGGAGATGCTCCTATTCCCGTACCCCACAGGATGGCAGCAGCAAAGATGTCACAGTGACACTTCATCAGGGCACTCTGGGCACAGCGACAGACTGCTGAAGAGGATAACCCAGCATCTCTACAGACTGTGCTCTTGGACAGCGGGGAAGAAGGGTGCCTTATGGGGAGGCCCTGTCATGACCTGGTGGCTGACTGATGTGGGGAACTGCACCAGAGACAGGCAATCCCATCCTAGGGTGGAGCATACACAGTCAAAACAGCTTTCCAAATACAAGAGGCAAACAGCTGACATAGTGAAAAAAAATTTTAAAAAGCCTTTCAGTCCTCAAAAGATGCTCATCTGAACAATAAACCTCTGATCCCACTGGCTATTATTTAAAAAATGTTGTGTTCTACCTCCATGTAACACGTATGAAGGTTGCATCAGGGGCTAATGTCACAGAGGTTTCCATTGCACCTCAAGCAGTACTCTACCAATGCTTAATACAGTACAGACAGAAGCTGTTCACGTGTGTACGAAATAGGCAGGCGAGGGAGGCTGAAAGCACCAGCACTATCTTGTCCTCTAGGAGCTGGCATAAGACGACAGCCATAGTCCTTAACAGTGCTGTGTGAAAGGTGCTCAGCTGAAACACAAAATCGCATGGAATGAACGGAAACCGAGCCTGAAACCGAGCAGTTTGGCCAAAAAGGATCCCTTCGTCTGGAATGTACCTGGCCTCAGTTCTGAGGAAACTTGGATGAAATAATGAAAAATGTAAACTGCCTTTTTTTTTTTTTCTTGGAAATTGATGAAACTTGGGGAACACAAATCCACTGAGATAAGCCAAAGAAAAAGGTTGTCATTATTCTCATTTACCCTTGTACCCGCTTCTTCATGATGCCTTGCCAGGACACACATTGAGAAGTTTAACAAGTTCTTGAATGAAGGAACACATCCCTCTTTCTTTCTGTACAATTAGAGCAGGTATATTTTGGTGTGACACCACAGAGTTATTCAACAATTACATTCTTTGTACAAATGAGAGACTTTGTGGAAGAGGAGAATGGCTGTGATGCTGATAAAGCTAATAATTGGTAACTTCTATATAGTGTTTTTCCTCCTCAGATATCAAAGGACTTCACAAAGGAGAGTATTCCTATCCTGTCATCACAGAAAAAGGGAACTTACACAACAAGAAACAATGGAACTAGTCCAAGATCAAGTGGTAGGTCAGGGGGAGAGAAATAACCACTGTCCTGTTCCTGTCCCCCGTGATTAGCCTGCCCTGTGAAACATGCTGAAGGTGAGAGTTGCTTCCTCAGTCTGCTCTTCAGAGGGATGAATTCACACTCATGAAATTTCATCTTCTCCTTCTACTACTGCTGCTACTCTTCATCCCCTCTTACCAGCCTGGCGCATGTTTTCTCCAAAACCCTGAGCAGCCTGGACACAGAAACAACATGACTGTAAGAGGGCAGGTTTGCTGTGACTTTCCTTGCTTTGCTGCGCCGTGGTCAGTGCTCCAAGTAGCATGCTACACAAACATCGTGTACTGCACAGACACAAGGACAGTTCACACCATGCACCCTGTGACCCTCAGCAGTCTCACTGTGTTGCAGTAGACTGTCCTGGCCCCGGAGCAGCAGATGCTCAGGCCATGTGTCTCCTCCTTATGACTCCTCACAGCCCAGGACAGGCTCACAGCAAGGGACTTGGGCTAAGGGCAAGGACAGTGGGGAAACGCAATGTCGTCTCACAGGAAGAGAAAACTGGCTAGTCCAGGGGAAGAGGGGCTCAGAGAAATGAATAAAAAAAAAGAGATGGGAGTCACTTGCCCAAGATTCAGAGGGCATTGCCATTGGATGCTGAGAAACAGTCTTGTGATGTCATTTTTTAAAATTAAAAAGTGTTAAACACACAATGGAGAATTGCTCCATTTTTTACAAGGAAGTATGTCTGTTTCACAAGGATGACTTCCAAATTATTATTCAGACATCATTAGGAGGTAGCAGCTCCAGGAGCCCAGGAATCCAGGCGCTGAGCTTTGCAACGCAATGTGCTGCAAGGGAACAGCCCATCAGTAGCTTACGCAAGTTCACGTGGTGGTTATGTGGACGAAGCTTCACCAGCTCTCAGCTCAGGTTGAAGCCTCATTATGGTGGGTGCCGTACACGTATACAGGAGAGATTCCTTGCCCAGATGGGCTATGGTCTCTCTAATACAGACCCTTCAGAGCTTGAAGGCATAGTGAAAGGGGATGCCTTGTCAAAGATCTCAAAGGAAAGATGTAAGCAAAGACATTAAATTTGGATCTGCTGAGCTGAAGCCCGTGCCCTGACTTCAAATGTCTCTCCTGCCTTCCACTGAGCACTTTCAGACTACTTTTTACCTACCTCTCCTCTCCATATGTTTGCTGAAAACTACTGTGCCATGATGGCTAGAGACTCAGATCCACAAAGGAAATAAAAGAAACAAGAGAAACCTCCTTTGGGCTACTCCGAAGAGAAGTCAGAAGGTTTCCGAATGGAAATTATCTGTTTGCCAGGGATTCAGGGGTTGGGAGACCTATGAAGTGTCATCGCTAGGGCCAGGATAAACTGGGACAAAACCCCGTGTATGCTGAACACATACATCATTTTCAACCGGGAGCTGTCAGTTAGCACAGAGCGACTTAGATGTCACTGGAGAAAAATCTCTGCTCTTCAGGGAAGGGAGGAATCTCTCGGTGACTGAAGAGTGGGTGGTTTGGCGGCAGCAGCTCCGCCAGCTCCTACCACTGGATTAACAAATTACACAGATACGGTCCTCCTTTGTATTCGCAGCGCATGGCTGGAAAGAAGGCTCAGGAAAAAAGGATAATGGGAAAAGAGCTCAGTTTCCACATGTAGTGTCAGCTGAGCAGCAAAAGGGATTCTGAGGAAGGCCAGCAACCTGCAGCAGGACACTGCCTGTCTGTCTACCTCTAGCACATGCACCTTACTGTTTAATGGCATAGGATCCCATCTCCTCATCCCAGATAAAACAGAGCATTATAAACTACTGATATTTCCCTCTCTCGAATTCTCACTGCTTAAATTAATGCTGAGCCTGTGTCTTTAAGCCCTATTTGTTGCTCCTCTTGTTACCATAGCATTTAGTGTTTCCATGTTGGAGATTTCCTTTTTTTTTTTTTTTCCAGACATTACCCCATCAGCACAGTTCCAGACCTGGGATTCCAGCCACTTTTAGCTAAAGGGAAACTCATTTTATTCCTATAAAAATATCAAGCCATGTAAATGCCTGGGGCTCAGATTTAGGTCCCCGTGCCTAGGAACAGCAGCACAGCTGAGAATGAATGAGAGAGGAGAGGAAGAAGCAAACAGACCTCTGTGCGTCTTGTCTCATTCCTCTGAGTCAACCTGTCCTCTCAAGTGCAGGGAGAGGAGCAGGCCTTTGCCCTCCCTCCTCTGGCACAGCAGCAATCCCTATGGCCTTTTTTTTTGGTGTGAAGAATGGGAGGAAGCATGACTCCGTTGCTACATCCCACCTTTGCAGCCTGCATAAAATTGGAGTCGAGTCTGCTCTCTGCGCTCAGGGATGAGCCAGATTAAAGGTCCTGCAAGAGACCAGAAATGGCCAGTGTAAGAGAAGAGAGAAGCAGAGCCTTCTGGAGTGAGCCCTCTTCTCCTGAATACCAGAGAGTTCAGAGGGAGGTTTGGGCTGGGTAGAGTGTAAGCGCTGTGTTGCTTCTTGTGCTGGACTCCTGCAGCATCTGCAAACCCCCAGAAAATAATGGTGTGGAAAAGGTACGGCAGTAACTACAAAATGCAGATCCCAGTTATGAATGCTGCCCCAAAATCACTGCACTGGTCTGAGCTTCTGGTTGCCTATCTGGAAAACAAAAGTAATCAATTGAGATTTAATTGTCTTAGTAAAGTGTCTGCTGATACAGGGATGGAAAATATGAGCTAAGCACAAAGTACCGCTAATATTAAGCTATTTCTTACAGCGTTGTTAACACAGCTTTCTGCAAATCATTGCTGTTGACTCACCCTGGCACGCAAGCTCTTTGTGCTGCACAAAGTGTCAATCTGTTACATTGCAGCACAGATTGAAAGAATAAGACAAAACACTGTAGGGAATATGGCACGAAGTTTTAACTAGCTTAAAGTAACAACTACTGCTAATTATTATACATTTCACTAAATAGCATAGAGATAATAAAGCATTTCAGCTACTGTATTATGTTATATTGTAAGTTATCAGAAGCAACAGTGCATGCTAGTAATGTATCAGGAAATTACATTAACAATGCCAATAATTTTTGAAGTGGGGAAAATTAAATTAAAATGGAAGTAAAACTGTTATGCAAACCCAAATATTTTCTACAATGCTTTTAAAAATTTTGAACACTTTTTCCTTCAAATTCTATTCATGAGCCTCATGGATTTTGAGGAGAAGCAAATCCAAGATCATTCCTGGAACTTTTAATGAGACTCAAATGG
This sequence comes from Pterocles gutturalis, assembly GCF_000699245.1. NCBI lineage: Eukaryota > Metazoa > Chordata > Aves > Pterocliformes > Pteroclidae > Pterocles > Pterocles gutturalis. Next base: position 4,024 of record NW_010127748.1, on the reverse strand, counting down.
GCAGTGTGGTGCCAAATGCAAACAGTTTTCCTGGTTTTTATCCACTTGTGTTTTCTTGTGGTTTTGGATGAATGCTTACAGTCTAATATTCGTGGGTTATGTTGATGTACAGGGAAAACCCCTGAAAAAAAAAAAAAAAGGAATTTCAATAAAGAGCTTGTTGGCCATACTACCATGATTTATTTTTATTACCAGTAAGAGTAGGTTTTTTGGGGTTTTTTTGCATGTGAAAGGAAAAAATGTTTCTGGCAAAGGGGAAACTAGTAAAATCCTCATGGTGAAAGTCTCTCATTTGGACTTTCTTGAAAGCCCAGGAGAAAAGAGGGCTACTGACAGCAGCAAGACTGAGGGAGCTGGATAAATCATGGTTAGGGAAATAGAAAATGTTGGTCAGCCACACTGTTCCTCAGCAAGCAAGAATCCCCAGGGCTCGCTACCAGAGCATTGTGTAACCACACGGAAACTTGCTGCAGCAGCACTGAAGAGCCACTGCTCTGAAAAAGTGCTGGCAAGTGTTCTGGTTTCCATATGGAGACTCTTCTGCGGAGGCTGATACACTCTGGCATAGCGCAAAGCAGGTCTGGAGCAGAGCAAGGATTACAGGTACGTTTGCTGGGCAGCCCAGACAAGTGACTGGTGGACAACACCTGACCTTCCCAACAGATCCCCAGCTGGGATTTCTTCCCTGAACAGTTCACACCATTGTATCTCTCTAGCTTTGCCAGGGTCCGTAATGAAGTCTGTTCAACTGGCCAACAAGGAGCACAACAAGTAACTCGTAAAGACTGAGAGCTAAGTAAGGCGATCTGGACCCTCTCCTTTTCCACGCTCCCTAGCTATGAGCGAACCTGCCCATTTCCAGGCAAGTCAAATTAGAGCCTGCAGTAACTACCAAGGGGGATATAAAAACATTTGTAAAATTAAGATGCACATTCAAGCAACGCTGTCTGATGCTGCAGCAGCAGAACTGCAATTGTGAAAATCAAATCACGGTTTGAGAGGGAAAAAACTTAAGCTGCATCTAAAATCCTGAAGAGGATTTTAAAGGACCCTACAGAGGATCCTGAAGAGGATCCTAAATAAAGAACCATAGCAGACAGAGTCTCACAAAGATTAGAGACATGCAACCATGTACTGAAACTGCACATAGGAAGTCCTCACCTCAAGTTTCTTATTAGTGCAGGGCTCCTGACTTACCCCTCGGGTAAGTCAGAGTGGAGGCAGCCCTGGATACACTTTCTCTTCCCTGAAGTCCCTTCTGAACATGCCAGGCTGCAGATTATTTCTCTTCCTACCTCCTGACCAGCCAACCTAATTACCCATCTAATTGCCCCCTCACCAGTCAAGTTAACAGACAACCTAAATGCAATGTTCAGGTTTTCACCAATAGAAACAGCTTGGAAATTTAATAGCACAACTCTTCTCCTACCAAGACTGCCTGAAGGGAACTCCTACGGACAACCAGCTTTCCTGGCACAAAGATTGGTTCCATCTTCTGTTGTTTATTTTAAAGATCCAGACCCCAGATGATGTAATCTTTTTGCCAATTACACCCCTGTCAGCACAGTCAACCACATCCAAGAATACAGGGTGTCAAAAGCTCTGAGCTCCAGGAAATGTCTCAGCTGGCTCTTGTCTCCCCTTGGCTTCTGGATACAATGCACATGTGCACAGAAGGCAGTTGCTATCTCATGTCAAAGCTGACATCCCAATCTGTAGAGCTCTCATCACAAGGATTGATTTTGATTGATTGTGTGGTTTTGACTGTTACTGTCTACAGTGATAGCCCAATGGGCTGCAGACACAAATCCTGTGCAAGCTGCATGTGGCGGAGGTATGATCCAAATTCTTGCTCTGCTTATTCACGAAAGATTCTGACCTCTGTTGTTTCTGTGACTCCTTTTAGCTCAACACCTTATTGATTAAACACTTTGTTTTCATGTGCCCTTTGCATCCTTGACCTCATTTCATCCAGGGCAGGGAAGAAGTGTCATATAGACAAGTCCTGAGAGAGGCCGAGCTGTTTACTTCTATGTTGGTATTCTGATCATCGAACCCTACTAAAAACAATAAATCATGGAATGACTTGCATTTAAGTACAGACTCTTAGTGGTACATTGGCAACATTTTAACAGCTTCGGACATTTCAGAGCATTTCACTATGAGCAGATTCAACCTTGATATTTTAAGATACTAAAGCAATTAAGATGGGTGTTGCACATCAATTTGTTTGTTTTCTGATCATAATTCATAGTATGAGCCCCTCTGAGTATGTTGCAGCTGTAGTCTTAAGCACAGCCTGAGCATCATCCTCACGCTGCATGTTTTACCTAGTGAATATTGTGCTTGCTTTGGTTTTGGCAGCAGGAGCTGGGAAGCTCTCAAAGCCCTCACGTGGGCTCCTGAGTGCTGCAGCTCCTGGTGAGTGGATATACAGAAGGAAAGTCCAAGGTCTTCACATAGGCTTTTTCCTTGTTGTCTGTCACCCTAAAAGGCAGAGGAGAGAGCACCAAAAGTCACTGTACATGGCTGTGTCCTGTTGCCTGTCCATACAGTGGCATAACACTGCAGCACAGAGTGCTGAGAGAGTCTGCGGTGATGCAGGCCCTGCAAGGCTGAATTGCTCCATGTTGCTGCTTAACTGGAGGAAGTGTGTGAAAGGGCAATTAAAGAAATGCAATGCATTTCATAGAATCATAGAATCATAGAATCATTAAGGTTGGAAAATGCCTCAAGGATCAAGTCCAACCATCAACCCAACACCACCCAACCCACTAACCCGTGTCCCGAAGCACCACATCTACACGTTTCTTGGCCCCCTCCAGGGATGGTGACTCCACCACTGCCCTGGGCAGCCTGTTCCAATGCCTCATCACTCTTGCAGGGAAGACATTTTTCCTAATATCCAGCCTAAACCTCCCCTGGTGCAACTTGAGGCCATTTCCTCTTGTCCTATCACTTGTTACTTTAGAGCAGAGCCCAGCACCCACCTCACTGCACCCTCCTTTCAGGCAGTTGTAGAGAGTGATGAGGTCTCCTCTCAGCCTCCTCTTCTCCAGACTAAACACCCCCAGCTCCCTCAGCCGCTCCTCGTCAGCCCTGTGCTCCAGACCCTTCCCCAGCTCCGCTGCCCTTCTCTGGCCCTGCTCCAGCCCCTCGATGTCCTTCTTGTGGGGAGGGGCCCAAAGCTGACCCCAGGATTCAAGGTGCGGCCTCACCAGTGCCGAGTCCAGGGGCACAATCCTGCCCTGGTCCTGCTGGCCACACTATTGCTGATACAGGCCAGGATGCCGTTGGCCTTCTTGGCATTTCTTACACTTAGTTATGTCCCAGAATAAAAAGCACCTGGTACAGAACTTGTGTAATGCCTGTATCTGTCTTGGTGATTCCAAAATCCTCAAAATCTTTAATGTAAGGACAGGGAGCCAGAGAGGGGTGCAGGTGTGTCCTGGTGATCTGAGCGCGGGGACTGACGCAGTACACGTGCCCATGTGGCTGCTTTTCCAGCCTGGAGACACCCAGGACCAGCTGGGCTCCACTACACCACTGCTTGCCATCTCCTGTGGAGCAGACTACATTAAGCTGCATCTCTAGTGACACTCCGTATCTGACAAAGTTCAGATGTCTGTTCAGATACAACACAAAGCTTAAAAAAATAAATGTATGCTTTCTCCATGCTGCCTTTGTTTGTTTGTGCTGTCTCCTGTTATCTCCCTGGTCTGTTTTTTTGTGACTCAGTGGAAAATGAACTCCTGTGATGGCTAACAATGAGCAGGAGGAAGAGAGAGCTCACTTCAGTAACTCATGACTATGTTTATTTTTCTCTTCTTTGAGGGATTTATTTTATGACTCTCACTAAACTGTTTACAGAAAGTTTGACAGCTAGACAGAAAGTCGTTTGCAAGGAAACTGGGCTAAATTAAAACAAAAATGTTGGGCAGTTTCCCAGAGGAAAAGGAGCTCTTTTCCGAAATGTCTGTGCTGCTCTTCCTCTCTGTCTGTTCCCCTGGTCCCTCTCTGTAAC
>NW_010127747.1:0-5007 GCF_000699245.1 Pterocles gutturalis | reverse complement strand
AGGACAGGCTGAGAGAGTTGGGGTTGTAGGCCAGAGAACAGAAGGATTTGAGGAGACCTTATTGCAGCCTTCCATTACTTCAAGGGGGCCTACAGGAGAGATAGGGAGGCACTCTTTATCAGGTAGTGTAGTGAGAGGACAAGGGGTAACAGTTTTAACCTGAAAGAGGGTAGATTTAGACTAGACATTAGGAAGAAAGTTTTTCCTGAGAGGGTGGTGAGACACAGGAACAGGTTGCCTAGGGAAGTTGTGGATGCCCCATCCCTGGAGGTGTTCAAGGCCAGGCTAGATGAGACTTTGAGCAACCTGGTCTAGTGGAAGGTGTCCCTGCGCATGTCAGGGGATTTGGAACTAGGTGATCTCTAGGGTCCTTTCTAAGCCAAACCGTTCTATGTTTTTATGACTCTATGAAAAAAAAGCTGTTATGGGTAAGCTTTTCTGGTTTTACTTGGGGAATTCTACAAGTTCTCTTTTATTCTGTGCTCCTCTATAAAATAACCCACCCACTATTCTCACACAGCGAGAAACCTTTAAATGTATGGAATCTGATGGGCTGTTTATCAAGACCAAGGTGACAGCATGACTGGGTGACAGACAGCCACTTGCAGGGTGTAGTTCTGCATCGATTTTATGAATTCTGCATTCCCTCCTTGTTACCTAGTGTTCTATACTGCGAGCTACATCCTCAGTGAGGATTTGGTTTAGGAGGATAAAAGCATTTCATATATTAACTCAAACATTCATGATTAATATCTACAAACATCCTATCTTGTCTACAGATGTCTAGATGTGTTTGTAGGGGAGTAGTTGGTTCTATAGGCATAGAGGTGCATTGCATGTAGCAGGGAAAAAAGTAAGGTTGGATTCTCTAGATACAGAACAGGGAAATGAAACTGGTTTCTTTCCTTTGGAAGAAGTTCATCTGATTAGTGTCTATGAGTTGTTTACAAGCAAATAAGAGACTCGATGAACCCAAATGTATTTAGTCCCTCTTTACCCCTGGATACATTTCAAAAGCGTAGACTATTTTGTGCCTCTGTTCTTTGCCAGACAGTCTTAGTGAGCAGTTGAGCCCTTGAGGGCTAAAAGTCACAGATGAGTAGAAGAGATGGACTCTCATAAATTAGGTTTCGCTCTGTAGGGTGGGATTATATGTGAATGTGAGGTTTTGCAGAGGAGCTGCCATTTTCAGCAAGGTAGGTTATTAATCAGCACCCCACTGCTTGTGGTTTTGTGTGAGCATTGCTGCCAAAATAGCCTCTCAGCCTGAGGGAAGGCTTGCCATGAGCAAGCCATAGCTCTTCTGTGCTGCTGTGACAGATACACTGAATCTGCCCCATGCAAATACCATCTTCTCCGATTTTTGTGTCACTGAGAAAAAATGGATAACGCAAGGGAGTAGTCATTACTTAAGACATTCTTGCTGATATTCTGCATGGCTGGCTCTAATCTTTCAGGCAGGAGCCATTCACACTTGGCTGGTTCCTATCTAAAAACTGTGAAATGTCAAAGCTGAAGCTGTAAAGACACTGCATAGGGATCAGCTGCTTGCTGCAGCTTTGGTCTTATGTCAGCTGGTAAATGTTTGGCATGCCCACAGTAGTTAAATACAGGGAAATGCTTCATTAGGTTAAAAGCTGTGGGTACTTACCTGACCATGCAGCTTTGTAATTGAAGAATCCTTCAACTATCATTCTAATGGTCCTGCTCTTTTCTAATGGAGTGTCCTTTGCTACCACGCTTTTGATCTGACGATTATCCACATTGAGGTACCCACATTGAGGGCCCCTCCAGGAAGGTGTCACTAGGGCCTCAAGGACCTAAGTCCCTGATTCTTGGTCACATGGCCTACCCAAATTTGGACCGTAAAGGAAAGCTGTTATGCCACCCTATGCTGGCGGAAAAGATCCAATGTCACCAGTGTTGTCATGCTACAGGTCGGGTGACAAAGCGGAGGGACCAGTGCTTTCCTTCTTGCCCTTCCTCTTCTATTTTCTGGTTCCACATTTTAACTGATCTTCCTTTCCTTGCAGCTTCTCTCATGAACATCACCATGTTTTCCTCAGCACAGCAATTCTTAGCCACCTGGAAGTGCTGATATTGCTGTGAGAGCTGCTCTTCCTCTTGCGCAGAGTTACCTTGAGCAAAACACATCTTGCTGGTGGGTGTGTGATGAGTGCATGGGCTGGAGTGTAGGAAGTATGTTGCCTGGGGTTTCCAGTGGAGATTTCAAGATATTGCCTTCCAATTCCAACATGAGATGAAAAATGACGTTGCAGCAGAAAATTTTCTGTAGTCAAAAACTGTTTCATGAAAAACAGAATTCTAGCTTTTCTTTAGCAATAGCTGAAAAAATAAAATTCCCTATGAAGACAGCAGGGACCATAAAACACATGGCTGGAAAAAACATTCAGCCCAGTCCTTCTGTGATATTATAATGTGCATTTTCTCAAGTTCATGAACTACAGCACACTTCATTGATATTACTTCACAGTACCTATTAAGCTAAAGACAATCATTGCTTTTTCAGTTTTCTCACAAAAAGATGTAGCCTAATTTATATCTTAATTGAATATTGACATTGGTGGTAAAAAATAGCTTTGAAAGTCTGTGTGAAATACTTTCTGTGGTGAGATCAGGTTTCTTCTCCTGCCACTCTTCCACTTTTCCACAGAGGTTTGCCCTAGAGGCTGCCTACTCTCCATGCTGGTGTGAGTTACCAGTTGCCACTGGTGTGGTGCATCTCTAGTTATTTTCCCAAATTCTTTGTTCCTTTGAGTTTAGACTATGCTATTTTGGCATGAAACAAAAACATACAAGCTTTTTATTTGAGTTTCCTGAATCAAAGTACTAATGCTCTGAGGCCAGTGTAAGCCAATCTGCAAGAATGTGATAAACAGCTATACATGACTGTTGAACATAAAAACTTTGAGTCATTACAAAAGCAGTGTGAGGAGGTGACTGGTCACTACGACCTCCACAGCCAACACTATGGACCAAACGCTATACAGAGATATAAAGCATGGATGTCAGCGAACACAGGAAAAGTATGTTGCTTCAAGGCCTCTTGGTATTCTGGTACTGTATGGACTGATGTCTGCCACCATGTGTGATCTGACTGAGGTCAGGAAAAAGTCTCTAGACTTCAGACTGATGATGTCTTTTATAATGTTGTTTTTGATTATCTTTTTTATCAAGATGCTCTAGCCTGATTCTCACTGTGCAGCTGGCTCCCAGGTACAGTGTGAGTCAGCAGTCCTGTAAAAAGAGGGTTTCTATGATCTGTCGCTTCTGGACAAGTCTCTCTTTGTCACAGGCATCAGCCCAGGTATTCACTTCCAGAAATTTATTCTTCATTTTTTTGATCTTCCATTTAACTTTGCCTCCAAGGCTTTCTACATAACAGTTTTGAGGGTTTATATAGATGCCTTACATCAAATTGTGAGTTCCAACAGTAAAATTGACTTCAGCACAAGCAGTATCACAGCCCTTGTAAGGAAGTAATTTGTGATTCAAATTTTGTAGTTCTACTTGTTCTAGGAAATGCTCTGGATCTTCATGTGCTTGCATCTTTTGAAGAGTCAGCTTCAAAGATGTTCTTGAATTGGGGACTGTTTTATGAGTAAATATCTGGGGGGAGCTAATGATAAGTTTATTTAAAACATTTTATTTCTGATGCAGTGCTGCGGAAAGAGAGTTTCTGTGTTAGCATTAACACTCTTGATCAGGAAGACTGAGAAGGAATCTAATCCTTGGCATTTCTTAGGCACATTTGAATAATCAAAAGGGATTGCAGAGACTGATTTCTTTCTGTCATGCAAATCATGTCAATTAAATGAATTAGGAGTCTGAGCAACTCAAGTAAGGCTGAAAGGAGCCTGTCTTTCTACTTAAGATACAGTTATTTAGAGGGCCATCAGGAGATGTGCCTGCAACAAAAACAGTGCTCCTATGAGGAGGAGCAAGTTCCTAATCATTGATTCCAACAGCTCCAGAGCAGACTGTGGTCCCTATATGCTTGCAAGTCAGGACATGCTACCACTATTAGCTGTTTGCAGCCAGGGGCTTACTCAGGTAGCACCTGCTTACCAGTGAAGTAAGAAATAGGCATGGAAGATTTTGTTCTACCCTTGATGAGGACCAGGGATTATGTTCCTTCTCTGTGAACACCATGTCCTTTCAAGGTATTTAACTGCAACCACTGTGGCATGGGACATTACAACACTGCAGAATAATTTAACTTTGAATGTCTGTAGAAAAAACAGTAATCCAAAGGTTTGTGACATTTGATTTGCTGTATGACTTACTGAGGAAAGCTGAGTCATGAATTCAGTTCTGTATCTAAAACCCTTGGGGGGTTCTGACCTTTTCCCAATCTCTGTGCTGTTCTCAGCACCGTAATTTGCTGCAACCATGTAATTAATTTATGGCTAATTTGTTTCTCTACATTTATATCTATTCACAACTTACAAAATAGTCTTTGAAAAATCAAATATTAAAGTAATTAACTTTAATTTTAAAACTTCATGGCCTCGAAAGATAAAAGGCTAGGGGCACAGGGCTATATTACAGCAAAGAGGTATCACATGGGTAAGGTTTGCCGGACTGTAGATTCCAGCAGACATGACTTTATACGATCCTATACATAACTTTTTGTAGGCATATCATGAAACCATTCAGGTTTCTCACCTAGAGTACTCCCATTAGAAAGATATTCTTACACCTTTTTTCTCTGATGATCACAAACATTCCTCTAAATTTCAGACTAGATATGTTCATACCCAACAAATATTCTTATGCCAACTTTCTCACCTTTACCTTCTTTTGCATTTGCCCCAGGGATGCTTTAACAGACAGCAATTGCATCACCTCAGCCTTCACTCTTGCAGGTTACAAAAGCTGGTGCCTCTAAGCACCTGCCAGGAGCAGCACTTGCCAGCGGCCTGACCGCTATATTGGCACTTATCTTCCTGTTCCCATTTGTCATGGGTTAAAGTTAACTTAAAG
>NW_010127746.1:6127-6427 GCF_000699245.1 Pterocles gutturalis | reverse complement strand
CTCCTCCTCCTCCCCTGATTCCGATTTCTTGCCGTCTGTCCACATGAGGATGTTCCAAAGTTTTGTTAAGTGCGTGTTTTAATGAACGCCGTTAAAGTTAACCTAGCCATATAATACACGGGAGAAATCTACCACAAATATAGGTAAATAGAGATTGTAAAGATAAATAACGGTGCGGGTGTGTGAGAAGCGATAATGCACTCTATTTACTGGGGCCCATAAAGGGCCAGTAAAAGATACTGCACCTTTAATGACTTACTCTCTCCATGGCAGCCAGCACTCACAGTTAGCAAGCTAAGG
>NW_010127746.1:0-6078 GCF_000699245.1 Pterocles gutturalis | reverse complement strand
TAATCCTATATAAAAATTGTCCTGGGTCTCCCAATGGTAGTTTCATCTCACTAGGACATAGGGAGGGCTATTAACCCTGTTTGGTTTCAAGCTGTTGCAGAACAAATAAACAGGGAGCCTTGGAAACCCGAGGCGGCGGTCCCACCCCCCCACCTGCCCTTGCCCTGCCAAGAGCCTGGTCCCCGGGCAGGCGGCCAGCGGCAGCCCCGTGCCTGCAGCCGCAGCTTTTCGGTGAGGATCGCAGCATTTTCACCTGCATGTGTGGTTCGCATGGTGCAGGGAGCCTTGCAGCATCCATGCAGACATGAGAGCCCTGTGCTTTCGGCACACACCCCCCAAGCAGCCGGGCAGAGCGGGGGCTGTGGTGTGTCCCCCCCTGCTCCTGGAGCCCTCCCGTACAGGGCGTGCAGTCTGTGCCTGGTCCCCTGAGCTTGGCTGTGTTCCTGGTGCTTGCCTTTTGCAGTGTATTGCATCTCTCCCTCTGCAGAGGTCCCTGGAGAGCGGTGTCACATGCTGCTCATCACAAGCAGGGTGCAAAGTGCCACCTTACCCCAGACCTTCAAGGGTCCCAGGCTGCAAGCAACCCCCCCCACGCAGGGACTGGCAGGGGCTGGGGGCGATGGGGATGCTCCAGAGCATCGTTTGTGAGGGATGGTCCAGCTGGGGACCTCGCCATGGGAAGCAGTCCTTCAGGGCGGTGGGAGCGGAGGAGTTTCTGTTCTGCTGGTTAGAAAACAGGAGGTCGCAGAGCTATCACAGAGCCGATGCACCGCACTGATCTGGATGGAGTGCCCCCAGAAGGAGGTCTGTGATGTGGGCTGGGAATTCTGCTGAAGGTAAAGGTGAGTGGGGGAAGCCTCCCAGAAGCACCCGCTCAGACCAGCCCTGGAGTGCATGCTCCAGGCGCCTGGTCTCTCCCATCAACACCCGTGCTCCTCTGAGATGCTGCGGTTCCCACACTGGCCCCTGACTCCACCTTGTCCCCGACACGTCTAGATCACCCCGACAGATTTCTCCTGTAAGTTGGCATTCTGAGTCTCCTGCAGAACGCATGCAAAACCTCAGCACGTTTTCAGAAAGCTGCATTTTTGCTCAGGCGCACGGGCGAGGGTGGCAGGCGGCTGTTCCCTGCACGAAGGAGGTGACTGGAGGAACAGAGAAGAGCAGAAGAGGGGGGACGGGATGGACAGACAGGGGTTGAGGGGGCAGACATCAGGGCCAGGGTGAGAGGGAGCAAGGGTCTTGGGTGGCCTCGTTGCTATAGGGGGGACAAGACACGGGCTTTGCTCAGCCCGGCTCTGCGGCGGGGTCACGGTGTCGGGGTGATGAGGGGGTCTCACACCCACCGCGACAGCCCAGGCTGGTGGTGACGGGAGGGGTGGGGAGGATGGGGGGACCCGGTGTGCTGCTGGAGCACTCGGGCACGTTGCTCCACAATGAGAGGAAAGGTATTAAAATAATAACCTCTAAGTCTGCCACGCATGATGTTTTCTATCACTATTGGGAAAGCAATTGCCTCCAGCAAAGATCTATTTCCTCAGCCGCTCATTTACAAGCGCGCAGTAAGTACTGTGTACACAGTATGAGACGGAACAAACCCCAGCGTCACACAACAGAGCCGCTCATTCACAAAACGAAGCCAGGGACCTCCTTTCCCAGTTATCTTTTCAAAAGCACCATGCAGCATAACTCACACTGTTTGCAGACTTCAGGACGTGAGTAAATCACGTTGCTTTACATAATTCCCGTCCTTTGGTAAATTGTACTTTTTTTTTGAAAGAAGAGAACATCCACTCCCCTCCGTCTCCAATGCTGTATATAAATGAGGCTGTCGCTCGAACATGCCGGATGAGTCTGATCATGGGGAAAACAGCAAAACATCTTCCTGAAAAAACTGCATGCACCATTTGCTGAGAAATCTTAAATATTTTTACTTGCAAAAGCCTGTAGGCTTGATGTTTTCCATGCCAAGTGTGAGCAGTACACTGTGTACACTGAGCCCCTGCTCAGCCGTGCAGAGAAGTTCAAGCAAAATACTGAATGAAAGTGCACCCCAACTTTATGCTGATCACAAACCCCCCAGGAGGGTGAGCTGGGGTCTGCAGTGAACTCATTGCTGCATCCGCTGGATGCTCCCGACTCGGGTCCCACCTCCTCCCCTGCCTCAGGCTTCGGCTTATGGGGTCCGAGCCTCTGAACAGCCTCTTGTGCAGCCAGCCCCGAGCAAGGAGGGATCGACAGAGCAGCAGCTCCCGTGAGATGTGGCTGAACCTGAGCAAATAACCGCAAGATCTTTTGTGGTTGCCTGACTCCTTCTCTGCTCTTCCTTGGGGGGTTCACGACCTCATTTGCACGCTCTCTGGGCTAACCGCTCATCTCGGCTCCTCGCCGCGGCTCCTCCAGGGGATTCGCAGCACTCATGGCCCAGCGGGTACCAGTGGGGCTGGTGTGGGACACAAGCATCCCAACTGCCCCCACCAGGATGCACAGCCCTGCCCATCCTGCCCTGCCCTGCGTCCCCCCGCCACCCTCCCCATCTCTCCTCCCCACCGCAGCTCAGCTTTCCATCAGACGAGGACACTGGGGACTCCCCAAGCCCGCTGCCGCCCACGACCCCAGCACATTGACCCACATGGGGGTCTCATGGGGAGGAAGCTCCTTCCAGCCCTGGGGTGAGTGGGGCTGGGAGCCGTGCCACCGACCGCGTCCCCTGGAACGGCACCAGCAGGGGACTCGGTGACACTCCAGGGCATCTGCACCCTCTGCCTCCTCCGTGCAGTGAAACCATCCCACCCTAATGCCGGAGCTGCAGCCAGTGCGGCCCTTGCCCCAGGAGTGGTTTTGTGCTGGTTTGGGGGTAACCTGGCAGCCTCAAAGCTGGGGGGAACTTTGAGACGCAGCCACCCGGCAGCCGCTGATTGAGACTCAAAAGAAATTCTTTGAGGGCAGCAAGATGTCAGGCCGAAGCAGGAACAGCAGCAGGTTTGAGACTACAGACGCGTTAGTCAGAGCTGATGAATGCTGGCTTGTCAAGCCTTCCCATCTCAGTCCCTGGATTGCCTTTAAAGTTTGCCAAGTCACTTTTCAGCATTTGTGTGGGCAGAAGGAGACATGCAATTAAGCTGCAATTGCTGCACCAAAGCCGAATACTTCCGAGTTTGTTATTTCCTCAAAAATGACAAAACGCTGGTACCGGTTCAAGGAACAGGACGGGAGCTCCTGTTGCAAAACTGTAGTTGGCACGGGCTCCATTTGCCCACAGCCGGATTCTGCTTCTGCTGGAGGATGAAGATGCTCATCAAGAGCTACACGAGCATTTGGGAAGCGAGCTGGAACACCAAGAGCTGTAACCAAACCCTGCTGCTGGGCACAGTCGACTGTCACGCAGCCGTCCACCCGCTGCAGCCTTTTGAGCAGCCAGATCACTCTTTTGAGGAACAGTTTTGCAGACACCTTTTTCCACAAGGTTTCCTTCAGTGGCTGCAGAGGTGTCGGCGCAGTACCATGTGCTGCAAACCGTCCTTGGCCATAAACCATCCCAAGCGCAGGGTGGATCGATCTGGAGCCTGCTGGCAGCTAACCTGAATTGATTTCCTCCTGAAGGGCCTCGCTGAAATGCAGCAAATGCCCAACCAAGAGAGCCAGGGCCGGCAAATGGCTCTGTGAGGAGACTGCTCTGAAAACTCACCTGGCATATCGCGATAATCTCCGTGTGTCACCAAGCAACAGGGGATGAGAGTCGCCCATTTGTGCGAAGCTTTTTGGCAACATATTGCTTTTTAATCAACACTTAAACAAGAAATGCTCTTTTCCATCTAATGCCTGCGATGATTTCATAGCAACTCATCGTGCCACCCGGTTTTAAAGCAGAGACCAACATTTTCAGAGGGAAGGTTTATCCAAAATACGTGATCTAACTGAACAGTCACTTTCTGCCTCCTTTTTGCTGACTGCAGAAGCTGCATTTGAGGACGAGCTGCTCTTGTGCCAGCTCAGCTTCTCTTCCTGCTGCAGAGAAGCAACAACAACTACAAACCAATCAATGAACTTGCATAAATAACCCAGTGGTGGGGTGGGGGGAGGAGGAACTCCTGGGTTTTGGTGGTGCATTCTGAGCAGGTGCCTTGCTGCTGCTGCGGGCGCTGCACACACGTGGGGAGCCGACTGCAGGGCTGCCTCGGGTTCTGGAGCTGGGGCGGAAATTCAGGTTAGTCCTTGTGAGCACTGGGATTGACTGGGAACACTGGGCTGAGCGCAGGCTTGTCCTTGGGACCCTCAAAGCCTCATCCAGCCTGGACTTGAACCCCTCCAGGGATGGGGCATCCACAGCTGCTCTGGGCACCCTGGGCCACTGCCTCACCCCCCGCACAGGAAAGCATTTCTTCCCAACATCTCATCTCAATCTCCCCTCTTGCAGCTTAAATCCATTCCCCCTCTTCCTGTCACTATGTTCCCTGAGCAGGAATTCCTCCCAAATGTAAGAGTTTGGTGAAGCCTGGGCTGAGGCTACAGGGCACGAGTATGATTTTAAACGTTAATGGTGTGCTCAGTGCAAACCCCAGAGACGCTGGGTAAGCACACGGAGCTCGGTTTATTTTGCTCTGTGCCGTGGTTAACCAGGCCAGGACAATTGCAGCCAGACTCCGTATTTGTGCCTGGTTTAAGACGTTCTAATCCAGAATGGAGAAGTTAAAATCCCCAGCTTTACATTGGCTTTATTAAGTAATGTGAAACAAAGCCAGCAGAACTCGCTGTCCCCGTGAAGCTTTAATGAAACCTGAAATATCCTTGGAGCTGCCTGAAGTTGTGCCGTATCCCAGAGCCCAAATTCCTGGTCCATCTTTCTGTAAAAGCTGTTTTTCCCAAAGCTGCGCATTCTTCCGCACGCCTGCGCCTGCCCAGCACCGACGGTCACTGCACTGCCTGCCGGTGTGCACCGCAGATCGGGACCGCTGCAGGTACGGCTGGTTCTGCCCCCCCCCCGAGGCTGTTTCACTGCTTCTGGTCACAAATTGCCGACCCAGAAGCCGTTTCTTTGGAAACTGCTGTTTTACGGGAACAAACTTTCCATGGCAACACGTGATTCTGACAAAGTTTAATTTCAAAGGAAATTGAAACAAAGTATCTCAATAACACAACAATGTTCTTTTTAACATTTTCCAAATGTCACATTTTGGTATTTTGCTTTCAAATGCCTTCTCTTTAGAAATTTATACTATTTAAGAAAATTAAGACAATATTAGATTTTTTCCCAAGTCACCTGAGCAATTGCAATTTCTGCAGGAAACCCTGCGCCTGCGTGCGGGGGGTCGGCAGTGGGACGGAGGGGTCCCAGGAGGATCTATCCCTGTCCCTGCTCCCGGGGTGCCGGTGCCTCCAGGGCTCAGCCCCCGCAGCAGCAAAGCCCCAGGCCAGGCTCTGCTCTAACCAAAGCCATCAGGATTGTGGAGACTGACAGCCGGCGATGTGCAGGGCAGATTGCTTGGTCTGAAATCCCTTTTGACCTTGGGATACACAGATGGACAGAAAAAAAGAAAAAAAAAAAGCTTTCCCATTGATGCAAATCAGGCTAGAAGTGTCCTAGAGAAAAATTGGAAATATAAGGATCAGAGGAGACATATTTCACAATTATAAAATTAACAGGGACTGGAAATGATGATTTTTATTTTGAAACAAAAGTGTGAGAGAAGGATGGAGAGGGGCAAAGCCTGTCTGGGGGACCTGAACCCCGAACACAAAGAGAGCATAAGGCTTGCGGGGGGATTTGGCTGGGTCTGGCCCCCACGCCAGCCGCCTTTCCCCGCAGAGCAGGGGCCACGCAGCACCCACCCTCACCACCAGTTTGTCCAGTGGTGGTACTGGAATGGGTGGTGCCAAGTCAGGGGATTCAGAAGGGAGGGAAGAGCTTCGCTGCTCAGTGTCTGCTGGATGGGGAAAGGGATTTTCTGAGGGTCTTGGAGTGGTTTACCTACAGGGCTGTGTGAAGTGTCAAGGGTGGAGTGGATTACTGGAGATTTCCTCTGAACAGGCAGCAGAAGGGAGCTGTGGGCACTCTCTCCCGGGGGAGGGGGCTGCGGC
>NW_010127745.1:0-10810 GCF_000699245.1 Pterocles gutturalis | reverse complement strand
CTAACATTCTGTGATTCTGTGATTTGCACCCCACTATCTCCAACCGTATTCAGTGTGCCCCTGGACTGCCCCTACAACAAACAGAAAACACTAATTTTCTGTGAGTGATATCTGAGATGGCAACAGAGCAAGTGGTGGGTTACCATAGCTGTCCAATAGCAAACACAAAGAATAGCGATAAAACTCCTCTGTCTGTATGGCTGGCTCCCTCCTGTCTTTTCTCTCAATAAACAGCTTAAATGTAGAAAAAGCTCCATATTTTAGTCAACTGCTTGCTAATCATCATGCCTTCCCTGGGGGGAGAACCAGTTCAAATATTTCTTACAGTGATTTGAACATTTTTTTACCTTAGGAGACAGTCCAAACAAAAGGCTATGCAGTGTTATGGAGTGAATTATTTCTTTTGATGGCATTCTATTTTGGATGAAACAATGAAGTTTCCGTCAGCTACAAGAATAAAGGCAAAATCCTGTGGGTTTGGACATTCACTGGGCAGAAAGCAAAAGCTAATGTCTAGCTGCTGTTCCGGGAAATACTTAGTGTGAAACTCTGAAATTATATCTGAATCCTATGTGGCTGTATTCCTTATTGATAAATGCTGTTTAACCAGGAAGTCTTGCTTACATGAGGCATCTAAATCCCATAGGAAAGCAAAGCATCTTTTGTCTGTGGGTATTTTAGACATCCCCTGCTTTGCAATGTGAGTGACCTGCAGTTCAAAGGAAGGTGCCTAACTTGGATGCTGTAAGTCTATCAGACAATCAATTATTAAAGCATAGAACCAGTCTGTGCTATGATATCCAAGGGTCCTTTGTGAACCTAAGCACTCCATACAAGCAGTGGTAGAAACATGACTGCCAGCAGAATGCAGCCTCTCCTGTGGTTCAGTCAGCAGCCAAGCTAGTGTTTTGTGGATGAATACCCAGTACTTAGAAGTGCAGGGAGACATTGTAATACCCAGCTCCTTTTGCAGAGATAGCTCTGTCTCTAATTTTGTACTTCAGGGTTAACAAACAATGATATTATGCAATGATCATTTAGTGAACCCTTTATTCTCCTTGGGAATTGGGAGAATTAGGAGAATTTCCTCATATTCAAAGTCCTGCATATCTGGAACGGTATCTGGACTTTTGGACTCAGCGGTTATATATTTATAAAAAGGAAATTGATTCTACAGACGTTGAGAGTAGATAGGTTGTGTTCAAGGATCAGCAAATAAAACAGCTTTGATTTTTTTCAGATACTCTAGTACAGAAAATTGCAGTACATCTGATGAGGAATGAACCAAAACTATCAAGAATACACAGGTATTTTTTCAGTGGATGAACAAATGAAGCTTTCACTTTAGTTTGTTCTTAGGAGTTCATTGAGAAAACTGCATTAAATTATTTATTTTACTTAGAGGAGAGGCAGAATTTGCTTGCCCACATACCGAACAACCCATTATTGCTCAAAAAAAACCCCATCAAAATAAAAGGAGACTGGAAGTTTTTAGCCTAACTACTCTTTAAGTCTGTCTTCCTTTTGTAAATCTTCAGTAGGAAATGACTTGTTACATACTCCATTAACCAAGGATTCTGTAAAAAACATCTTATTGTTTTTGAAAGATATCGTACGGTTTGTTCCAGACAAAGTCAGGCAGAACCCAGCTGTTGTTAGTGTGATTACAGCAGGCATTAATACTAGAACCAGGCACAGAAGCTGCCACACCAGAAGTGAGGAAACAAGACTTCCAGTTTACGTAATCTAGCACACTGAGCTTTGAAGCATCAGCTAATGCAGCTCAGTTCCCAGGATATACAAATTAGCCCTAACAGTGGTGTGCGTGGTGGATAGCTGGAAGTTTAGTTCCTTTTACATTTAAATAAATATAGATCAGAATTATAAGTCAAGTAACTTTCAGTAAAGGATGATCAGTAATCTACTTCAACAATATTTGTACAAATATTGAAGATAGAATTATTTTTACATTACCACTGATGAAGTAATAGTTTTCATAGTAACTGCTTTTCATTCACATCAGCAACAACAGTGTCTTTTATTTAATAGTAGAACTTAATGGGAAGAATTATGGCCACAGTCCTTGCACTATGATTAAAATACTCCATTGCAAACAGAAAATGTAAAGTAAGGTTGCCAGCAGTGTAAAAAACCTGATACTGCAGAATTTCTGCTCTGCTCTCCACAGCTTAAAGGTTGATGTTAGGCTTAAAGAGCAAGGTGGGAGAGTCACAAGTTCATGCTTCAGACTGCTCCCTGTGATCTACAGTTTTGACTGACATTGGGCAAAGAACTGAAATCTTCAGAAGAGCGGAGAAGTTTCCCCGAGTCTTTGATCAGTCCTTCAGTCTTTTTGACTGAGTTCCCCACCTCTAATATAGGGATACCATTACTCTTTTATCTAAGTTTTTAGCTACTAAAAGGGTAAATCTCCTGCATAACTTGGACAAGTTTCTTCAGTGCAAAATACTCATATAAAGTAATTTAGGCTACTTGAAACATCCAACTTAATTTTAACTCAGGCACTAAAACTGGGGCCTAAGGCAACATGTGTCCCAACTAACTCAGATGCCTAAATCAGGAATCCAGTTTCCCTAGAGTTCTTAGAGTTCACAGAGAGAGAGAGACGTACACAGAGGCATTTGTGGTGTTGCAGTGGGAGATGTACCTTGCAAGACCCCTCATTCCCCGTTGACCCCAGGAAGCATAGAGTAACTGCACTCCTATCATACAAAATTCAATTGCCTGAACTTAGCCGAGCTGGATCTGGACCTTCGTTCTGCACTGAGCCAATGAAGGGTATTATTGAGATCACATAAGTACCCTATGTAATCTAAAATAGATACAGCTAAAAAAAAACTGTAGAAGGAAACATATCATCACTTAAGTTATTTAGAATATGCCCACCAGAATATGCCCACCACCTCTCAGACTATTTCCCTTGCCAAATCTGGTGTATTCATTTCAGGAGTTAAATATGAGACTTTGCTCTACTTTACTAGTAAGGAAGGAAAGAATGTCCCTTTGAAAAAGTTCTTCATGCCCTTCTCTCATTCTTGCTTGTACATTTCAATTGCTGTTGTCATATTTTCCAGTCTTAACATCCCCTTGAGTAATTATTGCCACACAATTAGGAAAACATTTAGAATGGAAAAGTCATTTGTTAAAGAGTTTCACTCTAAACCAAAGTTGTACTCCTATGCTTTGACTGATAACCTTTCCCCTGACAACTTGCTGGGATCTGATGACTGTTTAGGTTCACTCGTTACTGATTCTTGAGTTGAATTGTCTGTGACCTGACCTTTCGACTAGTATATTTTCTTACTGAAACCAACACATTTTGACAGGTCAATAGGGGCCAGCTTTGCAATCCTTAAACACAGAAAACATATTTACTTAGAGTGCGGAACCTTTTTTCACTATTTTTCTTCAGAGTTTGATGGGTTAACCCATAGAATTTTCTGTCCTAGGATTGGATTCTGCACTGTTCCTGTTACATTCTGTGTATATTTACAAAACATATTAAGCAAAATAATGTTAGTGTTGAAACAATCAGTTAAAAATACTAACAGCAAAAATTCAGTGTTAAAATAATAAAAGAGTAAAATATGCCACATTTATTTCAGAACACAGGTTATTTAAGTAAAAATCTCCATGTGCAGAGCATTGGTGTGTAGAAGACTGTATGGAATATATTGCATATGTTCCCAAATAATCCTTTTTAGAATAATGCTAATGGATATTCTGAAAGGTATGTATTAATGCAGATGTTCCTCATGGTGCTAACGAAAGATTATAAGCCCAACTCCTCCTTCCAGCCCTCTCTGCTGCTGCAAATCTGGCACTGATAATGGGGCTGTGCAAGAAAAAAACACAGACAAAAAAGGGTTGGGCTATAATGGAAGACAAATAAAAAATGATCAAATAATGAAAGGTAAAGCTGCATTCAGTCTAGCTCTTCTTCCCATGATTAATAAACATGTGTAATGCTACACAAAGATGGCTAGTACTGAGAATTGCTTAAGGTATTGAATTCTTTTTCCTTGTCTTTTATTCACCTCATTTTAATATTTCAGTTATACCCTCAGCTTTACACTTCTTATAGTCATTTTAGAAGCTCTGCAGGACTCCATTGTACTTTGCATGCCTACCACTGTCAAAGAGCATTTTGCGTTCATTCTGTTCCACTGTTGTTTTCCACCTCTGTGTTTATGTCATGTTCTTGGACAGATGTTCCGGCTTTTTTTCTTATGTTACTTTTCATAAAGAATAATTTCACTAAGAATGTAATGAATATGTTGTGAATGTCTAGCATATGTTAGAATTAGAATTATTGATTTTTTATCCAAAATAAATATTTTGGAGTTGTGTGCTGTGACTGATACTTTACACATTTAATAACAGCACAAAACAGAATTGAACAAAGAGAACTGACAAATTTGCAAGTGATCCATAATCTGTTGCACTGTGCAGCACAGAAAAGCTCACTAGGACTTCTGAAAGGATTTGACAAACAAGATTTTAAATTCTTGAATTTTAATTGATTTGAAATTAAAGGGGGTTTGAGATTCCATATCTCCTGTTCAAAAGGAAGTACAACAAAGAGAATGATCTGAAGTACTGACAGGCATTAATGGGACTCTAAAAATCATAACTGCTTCAAAAATGTTTTGAAACGTCAAGAAAAAATTCTGCTTGCAGCTGTTTGAATTGTGTCCTGAAATTAAACAGTGGCTCCATTAAAATGAGTAGAAAATAACAATGCAAATATTATCAATGCATAATATATAAAAATAGTATGACATCAAGCAGAGTAGCAAGTTCAATTTCAGCCATGCCATTATCTTGGAACAGTAACTGACAAAGTAGAGTTTGGACTAGGTAATGATAAATACTGGGAGCAGTAGGAAAAAAATATATTGTCTTAGGAAGGAATGGAAATGTTCCAATTCTACAAATTAACTACCAGCAGTCAGTTGTGAGAGCAGGTCTTCCTCTTTCATCTTTTCTCCAAAATCAAGAATCAAAGGACAATCACTGATACTGTCAGGCATCTCATTTAAAGTTGACACATGGAAGTAAGATTTTTACATAACACATAATTAATGGTATTCTTCGGACCATTGCTTCAAACACATAGCAACGCCAAAAATTTAATAGGAATTTTTAAAGCATTAGACAGTTAAAGAGATAAAAAGAACATTCAGTTATATAGGTGTGTGAGATTATGCACACACACAAGATATTAAAAGAACTTTATTAAAATTGCGACATCTTCCTTTTCAAAAAACTTGGAGAATGCCAATATTAAAGTTGCCTGCACAACAGTAATTCAGCCTTTTATGCATGTGATTATAATACAGGCTTAAGTTAAATGATCACATCCTTTTTTCCCACAGGACTTCTGCCTCATTTCAGGGACATGTCCAGGCAGAGTCAAGTTTATCTGCCTACGCACCCAGCAAATCAAGTGTAAAAAACCCCCAAAACTAACAACAATAAAAAAACCTCTTGTACAGAAGCTGTACAGTCATGTTAGCAAAGTACTGCATTTGATTTAATATGCCTCCTGCAAGAAGGCTGCATGGCTTCCCCACCGCAGCTGGCTTGCTTCTGGCCAAGGGAGTGCAAGTGTGGTAAGCAGGGCTATCTGCAGCTGGCCATGTAGGTTTGCCTGGGGTTATATCTTGCCAGGTATATCGGAGCGCTCATATGTCTTCATTGGCAGAAACAGATTTTTTGTTTTGAGAATATTAAACTCAGCAGTAGCCTCTTAAGCAACTTATATTTTCCACTCTTTAAATTAATTCAAGACAAAATGCTGCTTTGTGCAACAAGCTGTTTTACTGAATGACTAATTACTTCAGGGAATGTTGCACAAATTGTTTTGCATCTCTGAATACATTTTTTTTCTGCTCCCCTTTTCCGTTTTTAAAACAGTCCCAAGACAATTATACCTGTGAATGAGCAGCTGCCTGGTGGTTACCACAGGGACAACAGAAAGCCAGTTGCCAAGATTGCAAGGAATAACATTCAGAAGGTGGTCTCTGCCATTTTCCCTTCTTAATCCTCATGTTTCTGCTGCAGAAATCATTTGAATGGGATGCAACAGGCAGTGACGTGAAAGTGATCTGTACTGTCACCAGTCTGTGAGTATTCCTATATCCTGTAATATAAAGTGTCCAACTGACATCAACAGAAAAAATAAGGTGTGCCAATTTTTCACATTAAAAACTTCAGTGCTGTTTAATGTTAGTCTTATTGAAACTGCATGTGGAAAATAGTTGAAAAAAAACAAGGAAGCTGAACATGATCCGGCAGTGTGCGCTTGCAGACCAGAAAGCCAACCGTGTTCTGGGCTGCATCAAAAGAAGCATTAGCAGCAGGTCGAAGGAGGTGATTCTCCCCCTCTACTCTGCTCTCATGAGATCCCACCTCGAGTACTGTGTTCAGATGTGGGGCCCCCAACATAAAAAAGACCTGGACCTGTTGGAGAGAGTCCAGAGGAGAGCCACAAAGACGGTCAGAGGGCTGGAGCACCTCCCCTATAAGGACGGGCTGAGAGAATTGGGGTTGTTCAGCCTGGAGAAAAGAAAGGCTCCAAGGAGACCTAATACCAGCCTTCTAGTATCTAAAGGGGGCCTACAGGAGAGATGGGGAAACACTCTGTGTCAGCGAGTTTATTGAGAGGACAAGGGGTAACGGTTATAAGCTGAAAGAAGGTAGATTTAGACTAGACATTAGGAAGAAAGTTTTCACTGTGAGGGTGGTGAGACACTGGAACAGGTTGCCCAGGGAAGTTGTGGATGCCTCATCCCTGGAGGTGTTCAAGGCCGGGCTGGATGAGGCTTTGAGCAACCTGATCTAGTGGAGGGTGTCCCTGCCCATGGCAGGGGGGTTGGAACTCAATGATCTTTAATGTCCTTTCCAGCCCAAACCATTCTATGATTCTATGATTCTATAAGGTCATTTAAACATTTTCCCAAATAGCATAATTTGCAGTCCATCTGAATTGCACACAAAAACAACAACAACAAAAAGAATATTTTCAAATGTTTTCACAAAGTTCAGAGACAGAAATATTCCCTTTTTCAAACATGGTCTCCAAAAATGTCTTTTTAAGATTTGATTGTTTGTATAAATCCACAGAAGGACAACATTTCAATGAAAGTAATTGCAATACACTTACAATTCTGTCCCAAAACCCCACCTACAAAACAAGCCTAAAAGCTTACAGCTGAATGGATTAAATTATACCCTGACACCAGGAAAAATATATAACATCTCCAATCCATTTGTAAACATTTTTGTGATTTCAAGTGGTGTGACTCCAAAGTAAATCTCCCTACTCAAGTGAAGTTCTTCAGAGAGATATTAGTGCAAATAAAGTCATAGAGATCAACATATTAATGCTTAGACCCACTAAAACACATATGACTACCTAAAGAAAATTTCTTCAGATCATTTCCCAGAAAAAAAGTTGTACTTGAAGTAATAGTTGTAAAACACATTTATCTGTAAGTGTAGAAAACTACTATGAATGAGGCATTTGAAAAGTAACGTTCTTAGAGCTCAGTTCTTCAGTTTAAAAACAAAATACATGGTTAAAATAACCTCCTTTATTGATATTTGTGTTAGAACGCAAATAGCTCTTGAAAGAAAAAAAAATTCTAAAAGAATTAAATATCATATAAGTAAGAGTGATGCATTTATCAACACAGGGATGATTTCTCTGTATAGACATTGCAGCAGCACTAATATGAGGTTGCCTTCAGGCTAATTATGCTGGGGAATTCAACTCATTCCAAAATCAACACTGCAGTTGTATAAGATAGAAATACCCTGAGTTGGTCCATCTAACCCAGTTCCTATGGGCAAAATGGTACATAATGTTTTATGTTAGTCTCGAAGCAGAAAGAAGGAAATGGTGTGGTGACAAGGGCTGGGTGAGGTATATGCTGAGTCAAGGCAATTCAGCTTGTAGAGGAAAAGAGACTGACCACAAAGGCAAAACTGTGGGAAAAAGCAGTATGAGGTGAGTTCAGCCAAGTAGACAGGGTGGAGCCGTGTAGGGGCCTAGTCGAAAAGGGAGATATGTGAACTATATGTGTTGGGCAGTTGCAGCCACTGAAGAGTTTAGAAGGTAGATGTACCATAGACTGAATAATAGATCAGCATAAAGAAGGTTTTTGGCACATAAAAGTAGGCCTGTGGCATTCATGTATTTACATGAGGAAATCAAACCCCTGGTCTAATTAATTTATGTGCTGAGCAAGTATTAAATAGGGTACTCATTATCATAGTAACCAGCCAACAAAACCGACCAGTTGAAATGTTTCCTGAAACTTGCCCACAAAGTGGTGGAACTTTATAATCCTGCCACTAATAAACAAATAGATATCTCTAACCTTCTGAAAACTGTATCATCACTGCACCACTCTTGCTCTCAGTAAATTGCCTATTAGGCAGTATAGGGTTATTTTTTTCCATTAATATCTGCCTATGCACAGACACATTCAGACATTTGTAACACTGAGTATGTCACCATAGTTCCTTTACTTAAATCAGGATGCTTTCTATGAAAATGAAAGTTTGGAGAAATGTTGTGCAAAGATGTTGCCAGTAAATAATCTTATCAATAACTGCTTTCTTTATTTTCCAGACATTCTTGACTTAGTTATGCCATGTTTTGTTCTCTCTTTGTATAGTTTTAAACCAGGGTATACACAATAGGTGCCAGTATGATCATCTTAAGGCGAGGGTAAACTCAATCAGTCAGCACTTTTAGTACTGGTTACTCATGGATGCCCATGAAAACTCTCTTTGGGCAGCCATTTCCAGTAAAGTTTCCGGTCACATGCTGCTTAAGCAGACTCTGACAAAAAGACTAAGTCTGGTACCACGTTCCTAACTCTAAGTGGTTCTTGTTCTAGGCAACACTTTACATCTCAAAGTGTTTGTAACATAAATTCAATTTCACAAAACTTCTGACTACGTATTCTCAATCACAGTTGATTATAATAAAAACTATAGTGCTCAATCAAGTGGTAGCTGTAACATGCAAGTTATACAAAATTGCTGACAAAACACCTCTCTGTGCCAGTCACACTCATTGTGTCGTGCACAGTATGCAGAACTAATAAACAACGAGTAATAGTAATCTTCGGTTTAATCATCCACTTATTAAAGTGGATGGGTTGTTTTCTCATAAAGACACAATTTTTACATAATTAAGTTAGGTCCATTAAACACTTCCAGAGAAAGTGGAAGTTTTACTTTTAATTATTTTAATTCTACTTTACACTTTTAATTCTACTTCACAAATTGTTCTAGCCACCTATTGTTCTAATGCAGACAACACCTATGCTGCTTCTTTCAAACCCAAACATTCTTGAGCTTAGAAAAGGTAGGGGAATGAAAAAGGCTCTCTACTGAGAAATCCACAAAGCAACGTGCAGTAGGATCAAGCAATGCTACTGTGATCCACCTCTTCCGCATTGAGGATACTTGAAGAGATCCTCCTGCATGCTAGCTAATCACTTTGCATTCTTTGCGAATGTCAGTCTGTGTGAAATCATTGGGACCTACGATACACAAACAGTGCCGAGCTGATCTCACTGATGTAAGAATACCCTTATAGCTTTTCTATCATGCTACACCACATAACGTGCATCAGAGTTTGACAATACTTCTGCGTAGTGGATCATACTTAAAAGGGAATGTGACTTGCAGATCACATCCTTCTCCAGCTGTATAAACAACAACCTTATGGCAATGGTGGCATGTGTTTATATGGAAAAAATAATATTAGGAAAGTATTTTCTCTGTTCATTACTGTTATTTAATGTGATTTAATGGTTAGAAAGAAAGTAAGTCATACCATATGTCTGGTATGTCCTTTGCAGATCACTGACTGCAAATTGGGAACAACTGTTCTAAATCGTGTATGATTTGCAAGAAATAAAGATCTTCATTTTGCTGAGGTCTGAGCATTTTGTGTGTTTTTCTGCATGTTTTCAGCTCATCAAAGGAAGCCAGGGTCAGTAGCATATTGCACACTAGAACAAAGAGATTAATCTTACTTTATACTAGACTATTTCTGGAGTAAGGAGATAAGACTTTTTCATTTTAAATGTACCTTCATAGAATCATAGAATCATAGAGTGGTTAGGGCTGGAAAGGACATTAAAGATCATTGAGTTCCACCCCCCCTGCCATGGGCAGGGTCACCCTCCACTTGATCAGGTTGCTCAAAGCCTCATCCAACCTGAACTTGAACACCTTCAGGGTTGGGGCATCCACAACTTCCCTGGGCAACCTGTTCCAGTGCCTCACCACCCTCACAGTGAAAACTTTCTTCCTAATGTCTAGTCTAAATCTACCCTCTTTCAGCTTATAACTGTTACCCCTTGTCCTCTCAATAAACTCGCTGACACAGAGTGTTTCCCCGTCTCTCCTGTAGGCCCCCTTTAGGTACTGGTAGGCTGGTATTAGGTCTCCTTGGAGCCTTTGTTTCTCCAGGCTGAATAATCCCAATTCTCTCAGCCCGTCCTCATAGGGGAGGTGTTCCAGCCCTCTGACCATCTTTGTGGCTCTTCTCTGGACTCTCTCCAACAGGTCCCGGTCTTTTTTATGTTGGGGGCTCCAGATCTGAACACAGTACTCCAGGTGTGGTCTCACGAGAGCAGAGTAGAGGGGGAGAATCACCTCCTTCGACCTGCTGCTAATGCTTCTTTTGATGCAGCCCAGAACACGGTTGGCTTTCTGGTCTGCACGCACATACTGCCGGCTCGTGTTCAGCTTCTCATCA
>NW_010127744.1:0-10701 GCF_000699245.1 Pterocles gutturalis | reverse complement strand
TGTTCGTGACTGACTTTTCCTCCCTGTGTTCCAGCCTCTGCTGCCAGTGCGGCGTCCCCATCCCGCCCAACCCGGCCAACATGTGCGTGGGCTGCCTGCGGGCCCAGGTGGACATCACCGAGGGTATCCCCAAGCAGGGCACCCTCCACTTCTGCAAGCAGTGCGAAAGGTGGGCAGCCGGGCCCCGCGCCCTCTCCTCAGGGCGAGGGCCCCTCCTGAGGGGGCTGCCGCCTGGCACACGGTGCCATGCATGTTTTCCTCAGGTTTTTATGAATTCTCATCACGTTCTTGTATTCTTTTCTTGTGGGAGTCGAAAGCTGTTGGTATGTAGGGTCTGGAAGACTTAAATGAGTGAGTTTGTGGTCCTTGAAAGAAAAAATAAGTGGGAAAATGGGTAAGGATGGTGTTAAAAGTGTAAATGCACTTGGAATGCGTGAATCTTAATGCTTAGGGAGGCAGAAGTTGTAGCTGCATAGTTAATATTGAAAGTGAAGCTTGGTGAATAACTGCTCAACTTTTGAGTGATTTAATTTTCTGAAGCAGCTGCATGTGCTGTAAAATGCTTCTTGTGTCGCAGGTATCTGCAGCCTCCGGGAACCTGGATCCAGTGTACCTTAGAATCAAGGGAGCTTCTCGCTCTGTGTCTTAAAAAAATCAAAGCTTCACTGAGCAAGGTGAGTAGCTAATCCTGCTGGTATTTCATAGTGTGTCTATTGCTATCGCATCAAGGGAAGTCCAGCGAACTTATAGAGGGTTTGATCCTTCTGGAGCAGCCATTTGTACTTGTGTAGAGCTTATCAACTGATTTATATTATCATAGAGAATAACAATCTGAGCTCAGGTAACTCTGTACTAGAATTTTGGAGGGTTCAGTAAGGACCTGCTCTAACAAAAAATTTCCAAGCATACTGAGGAAGCTATTGCAGTGCAATTCTGTGACTTCAAAGCATACAGTGTACTGCACAGTAGTTACTGCATAGATGGGAGTTGAGCGTAATTAACTGAAGGAAGCTAAAATGTTTTAATGGACCTTAATTCTACAGTTTTCTTTTTACATGCTTTTGAAATTGTTTATACAATACTTGCTCTTACTGTTTTATGACAAAGAGGGTTGCAGAGGTCTATATATAGATTAAAGTCACATGTTTAAGTTGAATAAAGTATTTCTTAGGTTCAGAATCTTATTAGAGGAAAAAATCTGAGATAGCGTTTTAGGCAAAAAAATTGTTTTGTTAATGCGGTTATTAAGGTTTGAATTAGATTGCCTTATTGACCTTCTTGCTATTGGGTTAGTACTTAAATATACAAAATATCTTTTGCCGCAATAAATGTGCGTGTTCTTATTTGTATGTTCTTATTCTTTAATTGGCTTTTTAAGTCCTGAGGAAACCGTTATACTATCCAAATTCATCATTACATGGCATCCACAGATGCTCTTGAATAGCGTATTCAGTTACTCTTGTGTGACAGTCTGAGCTCGCATCACTGTTATTTTAGGTAAATCATACGCTGTGTTCTAACTGAGCATTATTAGTTGGGTTTGGTATACTGTTTTTAATTAAGGTTATTCACTTCCTCACTTGGTTGAGGAACTATGAACTATCCCATAAACTTGTGTTTTGTGGTAGTTTGAGCTGCATATTTTTAGCACGTGTACTAGTACAGCTTCTGGCAGTAGCTGAGTTCTTGTTCTTTCCCACTGGCAGGTCAGGCTGATTGATGCAGGCTTTATTTGGACTGAACCACATTCTAAGAGGCTGAAACTGAAACTGACTGTTCAGAAAGAGGTAACTGGAGGATGGTATTCTGCATGTGGCTTTTAAAAAGCTTTTATGACAAACTATGATAGTAGTAGTATTAGTTACATTTTAGATAAGTGGTTCTCCTTGGTAAAATTCAGCATCTGTTTACTGGCTTACCTTGAAAGAATATTGATTTCATTCTGCCTAAATTTTGTCATTAAAGTGCCATTCATCACAGTTTGAAGAAGGTTTTTGACTCTTCCAGTAAAGTTGGGAAAATACTATGAATATTTGTGACCTAAATATAGCTGTCACATAGTTTTAGTATACTATAGAAGTTCTTTCAGAATGCTGTGGTAAACTAGCTTTCTCCCTTGACAGGACTAACAACAAAACCTTGTAAACTTGTATTTTGCAGGTGATAAATGGAGCAGTTCTTCAGCAGGTATTTGTGGTGGAATATATAGTTCAGTCTCAAATGTGTGAAGACTGTCATAGGATTGAAGCTAAGGATTTCTGGAAAGCTGTGGTGCAAGTCAGGCAAAAGGTACAGGCAAACTGAATTTTCATTTGTTCATGGCAGAACAATCAGGCAGACAAATCTTTGCATGGATTTTTTTACTTTCTCCAGAAAAGATGTACTCACACTTGCACACTGCCACAGTAATACATCTTGTGTTCATGTGGGGTTTTTTTCTTACTGAACTTAGCTTAGAAAAACTTCCTTTCTGCTGTCCAGTATGATTAGCTTATTCTTTGTAGATGATGGCTGGCAGGAGGATCTTGTGTGAATGACTAAATATCCCTCTGTATTTTAAGGCAGTGTTAGAAACCCTGGTATGGATTGTTTATAAATATTTAAATCTTCTTTAAAGAAAATGGTGTCTTTAGCGACCAGTTACACAAAAATGAGAAACAGAAGCTTTAAATAATTTAGTATAAGTGGAGCACATCTCTGAAATTTTTTTGGTCGCTTGGAATAGACTTTGGACTGTTCCTTCTCTAGATGATCTCTTAATATAAATGTTTATTCTTCAGAGATACTGCATTTGCACTAGATGGTTTTTAAATACCCTTGGTGGTTTTATCTCTGTTTGGTTTTAGACTCTGCACAAGAAGACTTTCTACTATTTGGAGCAGCTGATTTTAAAGCACAGGCTTCATCAAAATACACTTCGCATCAAAGAAATCCATGGTACGTGAGGTGGTTTGTTAGTCTTGAGGTAGAAGAGAGGAACCTGTTTTATATTAGAAGAGTGCGTGTGCTAGTAGCTGGGTACAGATAAGCAGCAGATTACTTCGCCTATATATTGCATTGAGAAAACAGTAATACTTGAAATAGATATGTTCATCAAGCTTTCCTTTCTTTAAGATGGCCTGGATTTTTATTATTCTTCAAAGCAACAGGCTCAGAAGATGGTTGACTTTCTTCAGTGTACAGTTCCATCTAGGTATATAATTTACATTTATTGCCTTGAATAGCCAAAAGCTTTTGGAAGTGTCTTTTATCCTTGACTCTTAAAGAATTTTGTAAGTGAAAGTGTAAGGAACCTGTATTCTAGGTAAAACAGGCATAATCCTTTCTACAGAAGTCCCATGTTTTTTGCTTAACCATTGTAAAACTAGCCCTCGAGCATTTTTTTATTTCCTTAATTTTTGGATTTGTAGTGTGTGTATATATATATACTTTATATAGTAGACATATACTGTAGTATAGCTATATACTTTCATTGCTGATTATACCCTGTTTCAAACAGTGTCGTCCTTGCTGTCTGAAGAATCTATTTTTATGTTTTATAGATCAAAATCATCCCAACGTTTGATCTCACATGATATTCATAGTAATGTCTACAATTACAAGAGCACTTTCTCAGTGGAAATTGTTCCAATATGCAAGGTAGGTTCTCTCTATTTAATCTTCAGGGTATTATATGGAGTGGGTAGAGTTTGGTTTTGGTGATGGAGGCCTGATTTATTGTACATTTCAGGGGATGAGGGCATCAACTCCCCACCAAGCATGGAAAATGCAGTTAGCAGCTATCTTGAGAAAGTTTTGGGTGACATTGGGTGGAGAACTGAAAATATAAAGTGTAAACATCTATTTCAGATTTCTCTAAAGACTAAAATTAAAAGTTACGGAAATGCCAGTGTAAATTATTTTCTGTTTGTATGCAGGACAATGTTGTGTGTCTGTCACCAAAACTGGCACAGAGTCTTGGTAACATGAGCCAGATCTGTGTGTGCATTAGAGTTACAAGTACCATCCATCTCATCGATCCTAGCACTCTGCAGAGTAAGTTACGGGTTCTTTTCTGCACTATAGCAGCATCTTATTTTTCTGCTGGCACATTTTTTGCTTTGTTTTGTTTTCATGAAATCTTGTATTTTTAGACATTAATGTTGTAAATTTATCTGTACAGTCACTGATGTAGAAATTTAATAGCAAGCTAAGACATACTTCTCTACACTTGATTTCTGTCGTATCCTAGGCAAAATGTGCAGGCTCACTGGTAAGTTCATGGATGTTCTAAGTCTCTCCTAAGCACTTACGTTTGTCACATACGTTCCTCTAAAATTAGATTATGTCTAGTTTTTCTCTAGATTATGATTCTAGCCACGTTGGTACCAGAAGCACTGCACTTTGATTTGTATTTGCTGGTGAGCTCTACCAGGAAAACACCTCTAATAAGGATATGTCCAGGGGAATGATTCTGGTAAATAAAAAAGTCTGTGGTTCAGACACGTGATTTGGCTGTCATGGATCAACTGCTCTTGTAGCACGAGTTTGCAGTATGGGTCGTGTCCTAAATACTTGTGTTGCAATAATGAACAAAATGCATTTGGCAGTTGCCTTAATTTTGGCAAATGCTTCCTTTTCCTTTTAATTTCTTTGCAAGAAATTCTCTCCCTTGTGATTGCCCATGCTGGTGTTTTGTTTTCCCAGTTGCTGAAATTGATGGAAATACCTACTGGCGCCACCCTTTCAATAGCTTGTTCCACCCCAAACAGCTAGAGGAATTTATCATTATGGATATCAACAGGGTTCAAGAAAAGAAGAAAGGTGCAGGTGCAGGGGCAAGATCAAACAAGGTAAGAGTTGCTCTATAATTCAGTTCAAGGGCCTTCCTCTCCTCTCCCTCACCTACTCAGCTCAACTTCTGTTTTAAATCATTCTGCATTGCAAAGTCAGATGTATGCTTTATTATGTCTTGCCACTGGCAAAAGCTTTTCTCAGGAAGATGTGGGCAGTGTTTTGGTTTCAAAATTGCCCAGACTTTATGTGAATTCCACTTTCAGAAATTCTTACCTATTGAAGAGTCTAAACTCGTTACTGTCATTACTGAAATTATTTTATATTAGTTTTGCAACTCTTCAATTATTAAATTGTTTTTGTTGAGATACAGAAGCATTTATTTTTAATCAGAATTAATAAATCAGTACCAAATATTTTTTTTCTCGGCCAAAAGCTGTATGTGGTAGAAAGTTACCAAGTAAAATCAAAACCACCAGAAAACCTGTGTAGTCATAGAAACAGCTGTAGTGGAATTCTTGTGAAAAGTGGTTGGCATATCCTTTTCCTTTTGCCAAGAAGAATTGAGGAGTAGCAAGCAATGAACTGGATACTTGATGTAGATATGCAAGTTTAATTATAAATGTAATTTAAAACAGTAGTCCAGCAGTGCAAATGTTCTAATGGCACAGTAAGTTAAGGTGCATTTGATCACAAGAGTGTTTTATTTTTCATTCCTCAAGCACACACTGGCTGAAGCCTGGGTACAGAAAACCTCGGAGTTGAATACAGATCATCAGTATTTCTGCTGTACTCACTTGGGGCACATTCTGAATCCCGGCGACCTTGTCCTGGGGTTTGTTCTGTTTCTTGTTTTTTATTAAATGATTATTTAATGACTGAATTTTCTGTGGGGTTATGGTGTATCAAGAAAGTTTTGAACTGTTCTGATTTCTAAATGAAATCTTTCATCTTGGCCATGAAGAGATCTCCTTAATACAGACATCCTTCTTCTGGCAGAAGTCAGCTTGTGAAAAGGGCTGTTAGTAAGAGAGCTGAAGTATTGACTTTAGAGTGCAGATTGGAATAACAATTTAGACACAAGTAGATGGGAGGGATTTTTCAAATACCAGGCAAGATCTTTTTGTTTGATAGTGAGTATCATATGCAGCAACAACAAATGAGAAATTTTTGCAAGATTAGGCAAATTGGGTGATGCTTAAACATGAGTGTTAACTGGAGCTGCTGTGAGCCCAACAGAGCCACAGTGGATATTGCTGTTTAGGTTCAGGAGGCTGGGGAGTGCTGATGAAACGAATTTGGGAACAGCAGCTTCTAAGTGTTATTCATAGTCATGACAGCTGCGCATTGATGTGGATTTTTTATTTGCTCTGTAGCTTGCTTGGAAGCGTATATCTTTCTTAGGAGCTGTAACTTAACACTACGCTGCTCTGTAATACAGACATATGATACACTGATGTCAATTTTGTTGACTTACGTAGAAGGGTAGGATAAAATACTTGTTTTCATTTTAGATTCGACTTGGCAAACTGCAACTTAAATGATGAGTTTGCCAATAAGATGAACCCACACAATATTCCTGATGTGGTAAGACTGTTTTCTTTCTTTGCATTACCCAGGGGTATTAGGGAATGATTTTATAATGAATACTCAACTAGTTCCATAGTGACAATGGAAGAGGGGATATTAATATTGAAATTTGAAAAGCATCTAATTTTGAGAATTATTTTCTCACTACTTAAATTTTTGAGTGGTGATTAAATAATACATTAATTTACCATATTCTTTGTTGGTTTTGTTCAAATTATTGTGCACTGTGTGGTGCTCCCGTGTGTGTATGCCTCTTCAGGACATAATGCAAAGTGTTTGTCAGCTTTTGAATTGACAGATGCTATATAAATTCTCTATAAAACTTCTGAATGCCAGACTGACTCTACCATTTGTTCAGCTGATTTTACAGTTACCCAGATCTAAACTTGGGTGGAGTTTGGGGTTTTGAAAGATGTCAGTAGTACTGAAGGTGTATATGTGTAAATACTTGCTGGTTTTCACTGTAGGTATTAATAAAGAAGAGCTATGACCGTACCAAACGCCAGCGTCGCAGAAACTGGAAGCTGAAAGAGCTAGAAAGGGACAAAGAAGGCACAGATACAGATGATGAAAGGTTCAGTATCTGTCATGAAGCTTTTTAGTCCCTCCTACTTAAGATAACTGTGCCAAGTCCAGAAATAACATTTCTCACTTTCTTCTGAGGTTAAACCCAGCGTAATGCCTAAGCTGATGTGCTGACTGTTAAAGGGGCATAAGCAAATGCTGCTGGTTCTGTTTGAGCTTGATGCTGGCTCACAGGACAGGGTGATGTCAGTGTTCTCTGAAGAGCATTATCTCTCTGCCTTTTTCCCACTCCCCTAGTGCTTGAAGTGCTTTAAGCATATGTACCTTACTTATGTTTATCCTATCTGATAAATTTTCAGGGAACATGGGTACTAAGAAGAACAGGCCGGGGGGTTTTGAAACAGACTCAATCCTGAAATCTTAAAGGGAACACAGCAGGTTTTTCAAGTTTAATGTTGCAAAATATAAAAACTATTTCTATGGTTTTTTCCAAGTAAAGCTTCAGTCCTGAGGCAAGCAAGTAATACCGGAAGTATTGTGTCTGTAGATTACAGCTGGTGTCTGTCTAGCTAAAGGAATACTGGGAAAACATGTTTGTCACTGGTTTGGTCAGTGACAAAGCTGATACAGCAACAGTAAATTCTAAATAATGTTCAACTGAGTAAAAAAAAAATGAGGCAATTAGAGTTAAATGAGGACAGGCAAATTAAACCACATTATTTGGAAATTAGTAGGTGATAATTAAAAAAAAGGCAGAAAGAATAAGTTGGAAGTATAAGAATGCTGTCAGAAGGCACGTCTGAAGGACTGTGGATTGCAGTCCTTCCCTGGGGCTTTGTTTCTTTGATTTTACTTTGGTTTATAAATTTACATAAATCCACTGGGAAAGTGAGTAAATACATTAAACATCTTTTACAGACAATACCAGGACTTCCTTGAAGATCTTGAAGAAGATGAAGCCATAAGAAAGAATGTCAACATTTACAGAAGTAAGGCCTTTTCAGCCATTTAATTGTGTGTAACTAGATCATGACTATTTGAGTGAAAATATTTTCACTGAAGTTTGGTATTTGGACTCTTTGAACTACTCAAGCCTAGAGAAATGTTGTAATGTAATAGCTTCAGGTATTCAGTGTATTTCACATGCACTGAATGGATTTGACGGGTTTTGTTTGCTTGCCTTTAACGTGAGAGAGAGGAGGGATTTGATTCATAATTTAGTGTCTTCCGTGAGGGCAATTGGCATGGGATTGTTGGTTTTAGGAGGGATTGGTTGGGTTTTTGGTTTTGTGGTTTGTTGGTTTTTTTGTGGTTTGTTGTGGGGTTTTTTCCCCTTCCTTCCATGGACTTGTTCAGGGGGCTTGGGGTTTATTTTCTTTGCTTAGCTGTTGTTTTGTTTTTGTTTTTCCTATTGCTTTTTTAGATGCAGATATTCCAGTAGAGAGTGACACAGATGATGATGGTCCTCCACGAATCAGTCTGGCTGAAATGCTAGAGGATCTCCATATTTCCGAGGATGCCACTGGTGGGGAGGGAGCAAATATGATGACAGAATAAGAATAGTGCATTAATCAATGCAGTAAATATTCCTTTGGTGAGGAAAAATTACCCAAAACAGAAGTAAACATTACAAACTGATCACATGAACATGAAAAATAATGTGACAACTACCCTTATAGCCCTTAGTAATGGTTCCAAATTCATAATTTATAAATAATCTAGAAAATTGGCAATTAAAGTGAAACTTCTGGTGCAAGCATTGCAACAGAAGTTCCACAAGTTCCTCCCATACCTGAGTGCTTTCTCCTCACAACTTCTGCTGTGTAAAAACCAGCTGGGAGTAAAAATCGTCTGGTGCTGAAGACAGCTGATAAGGAAGGATGTCCATGGGGAGAGATTTTATTCTCATTTGCTAGATTCATAGGTAGAGTACTTACCTACTGTCTGTTGCTTTCATTTCTTCATATGGGAAGGATCTTTTCTGTCTTAAATCTTTTTGGCGCAATTTGTTTGAAGCCTTTTATGATATTGATAGATTATTCCATATAATAATATTTTAGGGAAGCTCAAGAGCATATCTTCCTTTGGTAAGGGAACGCCAAATGTACATGTTGTGTACACAAAAAACTTCCCTGTAAATCCATTGAAGATGCAGCCCTTGATCAGAAAGATTGGAAACTTCTGCTAAGTATAATGAATATTATATTGTACTATATTCCATGCCTGTATCAGTGGTTTAAAAGCAATATGCATAATGTCTAATTAATACACCAGGTATGAACTATTAAAAAAAACTATACAGATTTTTTTTTGGTCCATCATTTTTTAGTTAACTTTAAAATCAAATTTCTCTCTACTGCAAGCCCAAAGAGGACATAAATGCTGCAGGAGGACATTACATACTTCTATTCATCTGGTTTCAATTCACTTTACTGCACAAAGGTGGTTAAACAGAAATTTTACCAGGAGTTTATGTGCATATACATTTGGTTTAACTCAATATAAATATGGAAGCATAGCATAGCAAATGGTTTTGCCACTGCATGTTTTTTTAACTTCAGGAAAAAGTGTTCAAATTAACTGATATATGTAAAGGACGGAAATACTGATAATGTAAAGTTGGAAAAAAAAGAGGGATCTGTAGGATTCATCTAACAGGGTATTAATGATTCCTCTCTCAAGATCTGTGTAGCTCAAAGGAGAGTACTTGATGTAGTTTGTCGCCGCTTGTAAGAGAAAATTCACCATTTATGTGCAGTATCTGCTGAGGTGTAGGGAGCACCTTTCTTTCACCATACTCAAAGAAAAGTTAAGAAATAATCAAGTTCTTTGTTAGCCCACGGCCAGGTGAGTGAAATCTTTGCCTTATTCTTTAGTTTGTCAGCTTTTAACGCTGTGTTTCCAAATGGGTGTGAACCTGCTGGATTTCAGGCTTACTGAGCCCGAGCAATGTGCTGGGGAAGGCAAAGGTATTTTGGATTGTAAAAGGTGGAGCTAGGTTTAGGGTTTTTTTAACTGTCTCACAATCTTGTAATTATCCATTTGTAAAGGAGAAAAAATGGACATTTGGAAATTTGATGTAGTGAAACTCTAAGCTGTCTGTTGGCATTGTTAGCAGCTCAGCCAGCTCTTAGTGCTGTATTATACTGTGTGTTTGTGTCACTCAGCTCTTCCACTCTCGGGAGCTCTGTCATGTTACTATGTAGAAGAGCAGTTAAGAAAAATCCATTAAGCTGCTGAGAACTAAAGGTAGTACAATTTATCTCCTGACTAATTTAGTTCAGTATAGAAAAGGCTTAAAACCATGTTTAAAAAATACTAATGAGAATGCAACTTCATAGCTAACCTGAATTATCACTACAATAAAAATGTTTTATTACACATATTTTACAGTAGCTACACCTGCCAGTAGTGTTGGGGAGATGTAGATGAATTCAGTTCTAGTGACCATTGGGCCAAATCTGTGGAAATTGAAGAACTTTTCATTTGTAACCTTTAGCCAATGAATGCATTGGTGGTGGGTTAGCCCTTGGCTCGGGGGCCAAGCCACACACACCCGCTCACACAGTTCCCGCCTCCACCCAATGATAGGGGAGAGAATAAAAGGGTTAAATGGTAAAGAGGACTCGTGGGTTGAGATAAGGACAATTTAATAACTAAACTACACAACCAAACTACAATAATATTAAAAACAATACTATCTACAAATGAGTGATACACAGTGACACTGCCCCCCCCACCCGATAACCAAAGGCCCAACCCGCTCTGGGCCAGCGATTCCAGCGTGGAGGGGGAAGAATGAGTGACACACAG
>NW_010127743.1:0-2418 GCF_000699245.1 Pterocles gutturalis | reverse complement strand
GCCCCCTCACAGAGAGAAGGATAAAGTTTATGCTTTTAATACATTTTATTTATTACCAAAATTTCCAGAAAGCCGAATTTGGCGTTTTTTTGATCTCTCAAAGATTCTCATGCATAACTTGAAACTTGTCAACTGCAACAGTCGAGTGGTTACTTTAGAAGAGACACTTAAACAGAGACACACATCCAGAGTACAAACAGCTGTATCTGAATTAACAAAACTTGTCTATTACTAACCTTATAAAGTAGGACGTGCCTTCCCTTTTATCAAAACCAAGCTGACAGATCTGCCTTTATACACACCCAACAGAATAAACTCTGTTATCGGCAAGGGCGTTTTTCCTTAAACGTTAAGAAAAAAAAAAATACAAAGCAAAGAATGGAGTGACTGTCCATAAACCAGTCTATACTTCAGTCCTCTTTAATCCACTTCTTCGATGGTGGGGCCGCCGGAGCCGCCTGCCCCAGCCCCTCCAGCTCCCTGGTACAATTTTGTGACGATGGGGTTGCAGAGTTTCTCCAGCTCTTTCTGCTTGTGCTCATACTCTTCCTTCTCGGCCATCTGGTTGCGATCCAGCCAAGAGACTACCTCCCGGCACTTGTCGAGTACTTTCTGCTTGTCCTGGTCACTGATCTTTCCCTTCAGTTTCTCGTCCTCCACCGTCTGCTTCATGTTGTAAGTGTAGGACTCGAGGGAGTTCTTGGCTGCCACCCGATCTCTGTTAGCTTCATCTTCTGCTTTGTATTTCTCTGCTTCTTGCACCATACGGTCAATGTCATCCTTGCTCAGGCGACCCTTGTCATTGGTGATGGTGATCTTGTTCTCCTTACCCGTGCTCTTGTCCACCGCACTGACGTTCAGGATACCATTGGCATCGATGTCGAAAGTGACCTCGATCTGGGGGACTCCACGGGGTGCTGGGGGGATGCCCGTTAGGTCAAACTTGCCCAGCAAGTTGTTGTCTTTCGTCATAGCCCTCTCACCCTCGTACACCTGGACCAGGACACTGCTCTGGTTGTCCGAGTAGGTGGTGAAGGTCTGAGTTTGTTTGGTGGGAATGGTGGTGTTGCGCTTGATGAGAGCAGTCATCACTCCACCAGCTGTCTCAATGCCCAGGGACAGAGGGGTGACATCCAACAGGAGCAGATCCTGCACATTCTCAGACTTGTCTCCCATGAGGATAGCTGCTTGCACAGCAGCACCATAAGCAACAGCCTCATCGGGGTTGATGCTCTTGTTGAGTTCTTTGCCATTGAAGAAGTCCTGTAGCAGCTTTTGGATCTTGGGGATACGGGTAGAGCCACCCACCAGCACGATCTCCTGGATCTGGCCCTTGTCTAGCTTGGCATCACGCAGGGCCTTCTCCACGGGCTCCAAGGTGCCACGGAAGAGATCAGCATTGAGCTCCTCAAAGCGGGCACGAGTAATGGAGGTGTAGAAGTCAATGCCCTCGTAGAGAGAGTCAATCTCAATGCTAGCTTGTGTGGAAGAGCTCAGAGTGCGCTTTGCTCTCTCACAAGCCGTTCGCAGTCGCCTCACTGCTCGCTTGTTGCCAGCAATGTCACGCTTGTGCTTACGCTTGAATTCTTCCACAAAATGGTTCACCATGCGGTTGTCAAAGTCCTCCCCACCCAGATGGGTGTCACCAGCTGTGGACTTCACCTCAAAGATGCCATCCTCAATGGTAAGGATGGACACATCAAAAGTGCCCCCTCCCAAGTCAAAGATGAGCACGTTCTTCTCTCCAGCCCGGGTACCTTTCTTGTCCAAGCCATAGGCTATAGCAGCAGCTGTGGGCTCGTTGATAATACGCATCA
The DNA here is from genome assembly GCF_000699245.1 of Pterocles gutturalis. Lineage (NCBI taxonomy): Eukaryota > Metazoa > Chordata > Aves > Pterocliformes > Pteroclidae > Pterocles > Pterocles gutturalis. Next base: position 601 of record NW_010127743.1, on the reverse strand, counting down.
CATTAAGGCCAGTGATGGTACCAGCATCTTTGGTGGCCTGGCGCTGGGAGTCATTGAAGTAAGCAGGCACTGTGATGACGGCATTCTGCACTTTGCGCCCCAGATAGGCCTCAGCAATCTCCTTCATCTTGGTAAGGACCATGGAGCTGATCTCCTCTGGGAAGAAGGTCTTCATCTCACCCTTGTACTCCACCTGCACCTTGGGCTTGCCACCCTCGTTCACCACCCGGAAGGGCCAGTGCTTCATGTCAGCCTGCACTGTGGGGTCATCGTACTTGCGGCCGATGAGACGCTTGGCATCGAAGATGGTGTTGGTCGGATTCATAGCCACCTGGTTCTTGGCAGCATCCCCGATGAGCCGCTCCGTGTCGGTGAAGGCCACATAGCTGGGCGTGGTGCGGTTGCCCTGGTCGTTGGCGATGATCTCCACTTTGCCATGCTGGAAGACACCCACGCAGGAGTACGTGGTGCCCAGGTCGATGCCGATCGCCGGCCCTTTGCCAGACATGATGTCAGGATTCCTCTGATCAGCTACTCGGCTCGCGTTCCCCGCCGCCCGCTCTCGCTCCCGTTTGCGCCGAACTCTACCGTCACTGCGCCG
>NW_010127742.1:1019-1731 GCF_000699245.1 Pterocles gutturalis | reverse complement strand
GCTGGCCAAGCAGCGGGGTGGGAGGATGGCCTGCCTGCGAGGATGAGGATGAGGAGGAGCAGTGCCAGGGCAGAGCAGGGAGCACCGTGGGGCACCGGGGTAAAGCCGTGGAGGAAGGGAGCGTGGAGGTGGATGGGCAGCTGCAGGCAGGAGGGGGCTGCCCCCGTGTGCTCTGAGCTGTCCTTTCCCTTCCCCTCTCCCAGATTTCCCATTGTCCAGGGATGTCGGCAGCGGTGGTGGTGACCAAGGGGCGCAGCAGGGAGGTGAGGCGGTGGCTAACGGCGTGGTGACAGACACCTGGAAGAATTGCACCCACTCGCCGTGGCAGTAGGGGAAGGTGCCGTCCAGCTCCACGGTCAGCTGGGAGCTGTCGACGAAGCGGCCCAGAGCCTTCAGCGACGCCAGGGTCTCCACCTGCGGGGCACGGAGCTCGTCAGCCAGGTCCATCCCCAGGAACATCCCCAGGACAGCCTGGAGCAGGGGCCAGAACTCCCTCCTGCCCCAAGGACCTGCTCCGGTGACCCTGGTGGCATGGGGGGACCTGCCCCAGCACAGCGCTGCTCTGCCCGGGGTCCCCGAGCAGGAACTGGGGTCTCCAGGTGAGGGGACGGAGGGTCCCCGAGGTGGGAGGCTGCTGTCACCCTGTCTCTGCTCTTCCCCCAGGAGACAACGTGGGGACACAGGGAGGGGACGGGGACAGGCTCAGCTGCAC
>NW_010127742.1:0-850 GCF_000699245.1 Pterocles gutturalis | reverse complement strand
GCGAAGGAACAGGCTCCCAGGCTGGCTGCGTGGGACATGGGAACGGGTCACTCGGCCGTCACCCGTCCCAACCAGCAGCTCCTGGCAGGAAGGATGCGCGGGAAGAGGTGAGCAACCCCCTCGCTCGCACCGGCGACGCTTCTCGGCTCAGGGAGCATCGGGGCTGGTGCAGGATTTACAGACAGGCTGTGCCCGGAGCACCCAGAGGCAAAGGTGCTGAGTTGGGCAGGACCCCACACCCCCTGGGACAGCGCTGGGCGCTCCCGCAGCACTGCCTGGGCACGGGCACGGAACCCTGCCAGGACCATCGCCCGGCGCTGCGGAGCCCATTTCCAGGTGAACTCGGTGCGGGATGCTGCAGGGGTTTGGGGCTCGTCGCGGTGCTGGGTGACAGCAGGGCTGAGGATGAGGATGGATCCTGCGGGGCTGGGAAGGGACCTTCAGTCCCACTCTGCCGCTGCCTTGCAGCTGGCACTCGAGGGGCTGGGGAGGTGCAAGCGCCGGGTGTGAGCTTGTTTTGGGGCGGGGGAAATGGGGTCTTTGTGCCCTGCCAGAGGACGGTCTGCGCCACTGCAGGCATACTCAAAAATTAGAGATTTATCGGCAACTTGGGAAAAAAGTGGCAGTTGTTTGAGTGCTGCCAGACCTACGGGGAGCCAGGAGCCAGGACTGGTGCTGGGGAGGAAGCACCAAGAGGGTTGGGGGGTTCTAGCTCAGTGTGTTGGGGTGCAGCTGAGAGCTGCCTTGGTAAACCCGCACCGTGATGCTTACGGGTAAAATCTGCGAGCAAGATAAAACCCGTGGCCCCAGGCACGGCGGGGCCCGGGGGGCGGCCGGCGAGGCCGTGCCC
>NW_010127741.1:334-5572 GCF_000699245.1 Pterocles gutturalis | reverse complement strand
TGACCTGTAGGAAGTGAACGAAGGCGTGCAGGCCCTCTCCAACAGCGAGGAGGAGAAAAAGGGCGTGGCTGCAGCCCTCCTGGCACCGCTCCTGCCCGACGTGGTGAAGGAGGAAGAGGAGCGCTGGAGGAGAAAGGTGATCTGTAAAGAGGAAGTCGAGCCGCCCCCCGAAGAGGAGATGAAAGGAGAAGAGGCGGCGGCTGCTCCCGAAGAGGCGGAAGCTGGCAGGGATCTGCAGGAGGAGCTGTGCAGCGTGGTGCAGTCGGGGGAGAGCGCTGAGGAAGAGGAGGAGCAGGACACCCTGGAACTGGAGATGGTGCTGGAGAGAAAAAAGGTAAGAGGGAAAATTTTGTCATTAAAATGCGGCTGTGGGTGGACCCGAGGAATAGTTGGGAATAAACCAGGAGCAGCAGATGTCTTTGTCCTGCTCCCTCTGGGAGAGCGACCTCGTGTTTCCCGTGCTGCTCCTCTACGGGCACGGGCTCTGGATAAATCCAGGCGCTGAACGGCCACAGCTTCGCAGAGACGTTCTGCTGACGATTTGGCAGCCGGTGGCAAAGCTTTGCTCTGTCTTTGCTGCTGTTAACGTGGTGCCCCGATTAGAGCAGCTGTTTGCTCTTTTTCCACGGGTGACTCATCCCCGTGGCCACTTTGTGGGAGGCTGAGGTCCCTGAAGTGCCGCTTGCTGTCGTGTCTCTTGGCAGGCGGAGCTGCGTGCCTTGGAGGAAGGCGACGGCAGCGTTTCGGGCTCCAGCCCACTCTCTGATGGGAGCCAGTCGGCCTCGCAGGATGCAGCCCACAGGCTGGCCTCTAAACGAGGGAAATGGAAACTGTTTGTCGGAGCTGCCAGCCCTGAATCTGCGAGTCGAGGCTCCAGCAAAACGGGCCGGGAGAGCCCGGAAGCGGGAGAAGCAGGTAATTGCAAAGGCTCCCTTCGGAGGGAGGAGCGGGTGTTCGGAAAGGCCGCAGCCCTCTCCCACCGGGGTCTCCTTTCCCCGAAGAAGCGCACATAGAGGAGCCGGGACGGGTGGTGAGGTACGTGTGCCGGGCAGGGTACAGGCCCAGAGGGGTGGCTGTCACCACTGTCACGTAGCTGAGCTCGCAGGCCAGCAGCACGAGTCTTGCAGGCTCAGGGCAGCGTGGGGATAAGCTGAAGCTCTGCCGGATTCTCTCCTTTATCCTGTAATTAAAGAAAATAAATGGGAGAGTGATGACATTCAGCGCTAAATCAGGAAAATAAATAGGAAAGTGCCCGTACTTGACACTTTATCAGGAGAAGGAACACAGAAGTGTGATACTGGCCGCCTTCCACTTTCCTCCTGATGTTATAAATCTGAACTGTGGTACCTGGGGAGCTCTTCCCTTCCCCTTCTTGAGTTGTGTTTCCAAGCTGCCTGGTAGCAATCGCCACGTTTCAGACGGGCAAGGTGTTCCCTGAGAGCTGCTCCGGCTCCATGCTCCGTGCGTAGGAAACGTGAGGCAGGACCTCGCCACGAGGGATTGCTGCTTCGCGGAAGGGTTGGTAGATGCCAGGTGGTAAATCACTCGAGGAACAACCCCTCGGCAGACCTCGTGTTCCTGCCGGCGCTCCGCTTCCTGGTGGTACAGCCGTGGTCTTTCACAGGCTGTTGTCAAATATTTGTTAATAGCAGCTTGGCGCATGGTGCGGAGCATCGTATAAATTTATTATCTTGGGGAAATCGCACGATTGTGGCTGTTGATGCTCCACTACAGCCCGTGCTTCACCGCCTCGGGTGGCTGTCACCTGTCCTGTCCCTCCCCTCTTCCCCAGAGCTGTGCTCCCCGACACGCGCTGGCCGCACCTTTTGGGGGAGCAGCCTGTGCCCCGCAGCCCTGGCTCCCAGTTGTGCCTGTCCCTGCCCGGCACAAGCCTTTGGGCACCCACCTGCCTCCTGGCAAAGAGGGACGCAGCCCCTGTGGCGCAGAAAGATGGCTGAAGGAGAGATAACTGCTTTTCCCAGGAAGAATTGGTACAAAAGTGCCCTGAGCTGGGAGCAGGATGCGTCCTGATGGAGTGGGGGACGGTGCCTGCCCCAGAACGGGGTTGATGTTGCCCCAGAACGGGGTTGATGTGGCCCCAACACACGTCTGCTTCAGGCAGAGGTGTGATCTGGAGGCTCAGGCCCCATGTTAGGTCAGTGATGTTTGTCCAGGGTTGCTCCGAGGGCTGGTTTTGCCAGAGGGTTTTCCCTCGAGCCTCCAGAACAACCTGCCTGTAGCCAGCTTCTCCCAGCAGCACCAGTTTCCTGCTTACCCGGGAAATGGGAAGCTGTTCTTCTAAAATCACTGATTTAAATGTGAGCACCCTGCAGCTGGAGGGCGGCTGAGGGAAGGGTCCTGCCCTTCAGCCCAGCGCACACCCGGAATGTGGTTTGGTTTGTCCCCCGAGGGCTTTTGAGAGGAGTTCCTGGCAAAACCTCCTCCCTGGAGCTTGTCTCTTGGACAGTGAATTAGTCGCCGCCCTCCCATGCTGCTGTGGAGGTGAAACCTTCTGGTCTTACCAGCTTTTTGGGAGCTCTTCAGTCTTTGACAATTGTCTCAACTTACTTAATCTTTGATACGTTTTCTTGATAAATTATTAAACCGCCCATTTAATATTTAATTTAATAATTAACGGTTGCCTGCCTGGCAGTTAGCTCTCCTCATGCTTCCTTGAACCCCGGCGCTCCAGCTTCTTCCTCCCTCCCGTCCCCACACTGTAGCAGCTGTAATTCTCTGCTTCCTGTGCCGTCCTTCCGGAAGGACCCCCACCATCCAGCCACAGAGGCAGTGACCCTCTCTCCTTTTCAATTTCAGGTTTTTATCACCGGCTCACAGAGAAAAGAGGCCGCAGCTCTTTCCTCACCCTCTCCGCCATCGGCTTTGGCTCCCTGGTGCAGTGTCTCCGGGCGGCTGTCGGCAGTGCCGTGGTGGTGGTGGTGGGTGAAGGACTCACCTCTTGTTTTTTTCTCCTGCAGCAGCGAGCACAGAAGCAACTGAAGCAAATTCAGACAAAGAGGCAGAGTCTGAGGAGCCCCAAGAGAAAGCAAAAGCACAAGGGGCACCAAAAATAGAGGAGGAGGAGCAGGACCTAAAGGTACGGAGACACAGAGGTGTGTGGCGGTGAGATCCATCCCAGCTTGCAGCAGGGACGTGGCTGGGCACTGGGCAGCTCCCCCAGGGGCTCGCTGTGGCCAGAGGGACCTGCTGGCTCCCTCGGCCACCTCTGCCCAGGGGACACCTGGGCTTTGGGCTGGGGGTTTGGCCCAGCTGGAGTGACCTTGTCACTCTCCTGCGCTGCTGGCAGGACGGCGCCATGCCCCTGCTGAAGCTCTAAACCTCAGAGCCCAGAGCAGCTCGCCCCAGCCCTGTGAAAGAGCAGCCAGGCAGGATTTGGACAGTGTCTCTGCAGCCTTGAAAGTGTTTAAAAATAAACTAAAATAAAAGGGGTGTGGGGAGGATAAAGATTGAGCCCTGGGTCTGGTCATGAGAGACAGCAGACACTTGCCTTGACTTTCTGGTCACCAATGATGATGTTACCATCCTCTGGCACGTGCCCGTTCAGCCCTCCCGTCTGCAGGCTGCAGACTCCTCGTCCGTAATCCCTCTGTCTCTGGAGGGTGCCGGTACCTGCTGCTCTGCCCTTCGCCTGGCAGGACTTTTTTGAAGTTATTAAATGCAAATGGGGGAAACCCTGGGGATTTCTAAAGATATTTTCTCTTCCAAACCTTGATTTGCTCTTTTTGGCTGCAGCTGAGTGATTCCCAGAGCTGTAGTGGTGACACGCAGAGCTATGGGCTCCGGGCGATAGCTCCGCAGAGCTCTAGGGGAGATATTTTATTTGTCCTTCTCATTCCCTTGTCACTCATTACTGCGAGATCTCCTGCAACGTTCTGTTTGGCTCCTGAGTCCTTTCATGAGCAAATGTTGTCATCTTCCTGTGCCAGATGGTTTACGGACGGGGAATCGCCGGCTCGTGGTAGAACCCTGGTGGAAGCCTGCAGCGAGCGCTGACCTCTGGCCATGCCCTCGCTTCCCACCACTTCACCATTTTGCCAGCATGAAAGGGAAGGGCTTCATTACTGTCCTTGGGACCGATTCAGCATCTCTCCCGTAAACTCTTCATGGAGTTTTGAGATGTGATGTTCCTTGCCCCAAACCACCGAGCCTCCCTCACTATAGCATCGACATGAGGCTTGTGTGATTTTTTTTTAAATTTATTTTACTTAAAAAAAAAAGCCTGCAGCAGGACCACGCTCGCTGCCTTTTAAGCTGTCACATTTGCTGTCCCCTTTTCTCCTGGTCCTGGCGGTGCCGTGTGACGGACTGTGCGCTGTAGCGTGGTGCTTTCACATGCAGGATGGTGGAGGTATGCCGTATCCTCGGGTAATCGCTAACGTTTGGTTCCTTGGCTTCAGGGTAACCTCTCTTGTGCCGCCTCTCTGGTTTGCAGGAGATCTGGGTCCTCCACTGCGAAGTCGCCCTCGGCTGTGGAATCCTCCCTGGCTTCTCCGTAGCCACATTAATGCAGGAATTAATTTCCCTACTTCAGGCTCCTCTAGCACTGCTTGTCTGTCCGGCCCGTGTCCCCCTCTGGAGACAGACGCCACGTTGTTGGCTTTGGGGACCTTCCAAAGCCTCTTCCCAAGAGTGAAGGAAAAAAAAGACATTTTTAGAGCCCTCCTTAAAGCAATCGTGATGCCGCTTGCAGGTGTCCGCCCCGTCCCTACTCTTGATCGCTGTCTGCCCCGTAGCTGCTTTCGTGCAGCCCCCCGGGCAAGGGGGATCGACAGGGGGATCCCCGTGGCCCCGTGCGGTGCCTGAACTGGAGGTGTGGCTCCTGCGGGACGCTGGGGTTGGCTAACGGCGGTCGCTGTGGGCTGGCCTGAATCTTGCCGTCGATGCTGCCTCTGCTCAGGAGTAAATCCAGAGCGGGTCCCTCTCCTGCGCTCTCCAGCCAGTTCCTCTGGAAAGCGGCAATTTACAAAGTCTGAAATTCCATCCTGGCCCGTTTCCTGTGGGAAACGGTTGAAGCAGGATTTTATTGAACGCTTTCTGCCCTGGCGATGGCTCTGCTGTAACTCGAGCTGGGATGCCGAAGCATTCCGAGCCCGTACCCCCCTCGGGCTGCTTCGGAGCGGTGACCACACTGGGGGCCGTGACCAGGAGCAGGGAAGGGTCCACACGAAGGAGCTGGGGTTTGCTGTCACCTCCCCCAGCCACAGAGGCGGGCCCGTC
>NW_010127741.1:0-269 GCF_000699245.1 Pterocles gutturalis | reverse complement strand
AGCCTTCCAGGGTGGCCCGTCCCAGTCCCGCAAAGTCCAGTTTGCCGGGGAAAGGCCTCGAGCCGCGGGGCCGCGGCAGCCCGGTGACACTACGCGAGGGCGGCTCTTTACTCTTCCCCTTTTCCCTGGCAGTTTCAGATCGGAGAGCTGGCAAATACTCTGACTAATAAACTGGAGTTCCTGGGCATCAACAGACAATCTATCTCCAACTTCCACATGTTGCTGTTGCAGACAGAGGTAACCGAGCCTTCGCCCCTCGCTCCGGCCTT
>NW_010127740.1:0-49143 GCF_000699245.1 Pterocles gutturalis | reverse complement strand
GGAGCCAACACCTTAACCCCTTCCTCGCCGCCAGACAACCCATAACACTGTGTTTGGTAGGTGGGTAGATCGATTTTTACACTTTCTCTTCCTTAGTGCTCGTTTCATAAAAAAATAACTGTATCAAGTAATATTTACATTGGGTGAAAATGCCTCCAAAAAACCCATTATTATCAATTATGCTTAATACGAGCATTGAAATGTAAACTATATTTGTGAAAATAATAATAACGAAAAATGATAATTTAAATCAGACATTGGATAAAATGTAGTTTACAATGTAATTACTATTTACTCTAAACTAAAAACTCCTCAACAGAATAGTAAATAAACATATCAATATAAGAGAATTATGGTACCTTATAAAATAAACCAGGTAAAATAGTTGATAAAAAGCTTCACTTCTAGCATTACTGATGAGTTACTGAGTATTCCTAGGAATCCCTGGTATCCTTCCCAAGGAAAACACTGTCTGTGAGATCTTCTATGAAAATTAAATGTTCATTATATTAAAAATTAAGACCTCAAAATAGAATGGATACAGACAAAGACTGTTAGTTTTGCTTGTTTTAAAATAGAAAATAGAAAATCTTATGAAGTTAGCACTATAAAACAAAAACTGAAAGGGGACATCATTTCCTTCTATGAATGGGAGAGAGAGAGTGAAGGACCACAGGGGAATGGTGAAGTGCATGTAAATATTAGTGGAGAAAAAGACTATTTGAACAACAGGATGCTGTTATATGAGAACAAAAATACTGTCCATTAATAGATTTTGCCTAGAAATAAAAAGAAACTTAATAAAATTCTGGAACAGCATCCTAACAAAATGCAGTGCAATCTAAGATTACAATAATTTTCTGAGTTATTGTATTTTGTGGTTGGTTTTGGTTCTAGGGGATTAAATCTATGACCTGAAGATCCATTGCAGACCCAAGCTGCTTTGTTCCAGTTCAAGTTTTTTCTCCTAATTTATTTCTCTGTTTGGTTTTAGTGTTGTTCCAGAATGTCCAATTAATTTTGACATTAACGATCACAGTCAGAAAGAGCTGTATGCCTGGCTTCATACGTATTCCACTTCAACCAGCTTTTCAGCAAGACGTACCAGAATGTGGTGTCCCCTTTCTTTTTTAATTCAACTTTAATACTGATTATAATAAAACTGATATAATTTACGTAGAATTTATTACTAAATTGTTTAAGTTTCATACATTGACCTCTTCTTCGCCTATCAGTACAAATGCTTTCTGGATTTTATTTTTGTTAACGGTTTGTTTTTCGTTTCCTCTCACAAAGAAAACCTCATCAAATGTAACCCCAGGCTGCAGCATACATTGACAGATTATAGAAGCTTTTCAGATGAATACTTGAATGTCCTTTTTCTTAGAGCAAACCATTCATATAAATTGGGGAATGTAGCCTGTTTTTTTAAATCCTTTGGAAATATTCTCACAAATAGTAGCTGTGAGGTACATAAAGACTTCAAGTGGTTATATTTAAAAACGGCTTATGTTACTCTACAGCTTTGCATCATTTGATATGAAAGTGTAATTTAGACATGCACAAAATTTGTCGTAAATGAGTGGAAAAGGTGCCAAAAAGAATTTTACATGAATAATTCTCATAGTTTTCACTTTTGTCTGTAAGCACTTACTTAGAAATCTATTAGTGGGGAAGCATGGTGTCATACTAGCCAGATTCAATTGATACGGTTCCTATTACTGTAGCCTTAAACAGATAGAGCTAAACCATAACATAATTTCTGTGTTCGGTGCTGTCATTGTGTATGTTATCAAGAAACTAATGTATATCCTATACAAATAAGTTGAATAAAATTTCATTTTCATATTCAAAAATATTTCAAATATTTCAAATTTCATATTTCTTAGTAGTCAAGTGGCATAATATCTGGGGTCAGTATACAAAACTGATCTAAACTATTGTCAACTACACCCCTTGTTTATATATGAATAACAGTTATGTATGAGGTATGCTTTGATTTCAGTATACAAATAAGAATGAGAAATCTCTAATCAACTTCATTAAATTGAAACAAAAAAAAAAATTGGGATGGTTGTTGGTAACTGAGGATAGACCAACATTTTCTTACTTGCAGTTTGAGGGGAAGAGGAGTTGATTTAAGACATAAGCACATTTCTGCAGGGTTTTAATAAAACATGTTTTGTATTTGAAAAGTACATTTTTTGTGGCGTTAAGAAGTGTTGGGTCAATCAATACTTCAGACATCATGCTGCAGAGGCATAACAGAACATAATCTTTCTCCATGTTAGGGAAAGTGTAATTGAAGGTCCCAGACTTACAATATACAGAAGATCTGACTTGACACATTCTAACATGAACTGTATTTGGAAATGCAGACAGTTGCTAAAACCAAACCATCAAAACTATTGACTGCAGCTGAGCAATATACTGAAACCTGGGGTTAATTTTAGATATTCCTAAGCAGAACTGAATATCCAGTTTTAAGGAATTTCCTTCAACTTTCACTAAGTCTGGGAACAAACAAATCGAAAGTCAGGAAACAGGAAATGGGAGCTCACTTTCAGTCAATAAGCATTGGAGTTACAGAGTTCCAAATATTTGTGGGTAAAGCTGGTCATAGGAGGGTGTACTGCAGGTATGGGTTGACTTAATGCCTGAAATGTGGGATGGCTGCTCATTAATGTTCTGGATTGCTGCAAGGAGCTGAGCTACAGAACTTAATATCGGGGATCATCAGTAGGGCTGAGCTTTTATATAACCTTAAGATCAGCCTTAACTTTTTGGTCTAGGCCTTGAAATCAATTGGGCTATTTGCCTGATGAAAATTACAGTATCTCGGATTGGATATGGTATGTGGATGTCTGTGTACACATGAATAAAGACTGCAGCAATTTGCTCAGAAATATTGCTAGTCCTTCCTGTTATTTAATGTGGGATTTTTACAAACTCTATGGGAGATTATAAACTCTTCACTGCCTTTAGAACTGAATATAGAACTAAAGCATAGTGTTTTAAAAAAATGACAGTTCTTTGTAATGAAAAATAAATCAAGTTTGCTAATTCTCCTTCATGTGAAAAATAGTTACATAATAAATTAATAATAAAAAACAGTGATACTCTTTATGGAAGTGAAACTGGCTTGAAAGCTTTCACTGCTAGTTGTCAAAATGTTTTTTTAAATTCTCAGGTCTTGGAAAATAGCTTACTGTCATCACAGCAGCCTGCTACTCTAAGACTCAGTATTGTAATTTCTTACTGAAGTTGCTGTTGAGAAATGAGGTATACGAATTCTTGTTTTGAATACACCAAACATGATTATAGGTATCTGTTATAATGCAACAATATTCTGACTAATATCAGAAATTGAAAATTAGATTAAGGTATTTTTGTATCTTTGGACATTCAACCTATCATAGAAGACAAAATTCAGATTTTCTCTGAATGGATTTATTTGTTTCTGATTTAGTATGAAATATTGTAAAGTCACTTGACTGAAGTCAAGCACAATCTCATGCCCTGAAGAACATATATAAAAAAAAAAAAAAAAAAAAAAAAAAAAAAAAGGGAATCTTGGTATCATGACTAATGTGTGGAGTATGGTACAAGAGTCAGCTCAGGATTTATCAGCTCAGTTCAGTGACAGGTCTGTCATTTTCTTCTAGCTTTTCCAATCTATTTGAATATCTTCTTGCCTGCAGGGTTCTGAGTCATAGAGGAACTTTTACCTTGGACTCCATGTTGGGATGTGCATGCTCTGTGTGTTTACTTAACACTACATCTAAGTACTAAGCTGTGCCTGAACCAATAAGCTTTATCAGACCAATAGTTGTAACGCACTGAGTCAGTTACACAGCACAGTTAGTCTGCAACATATATAACTCCACTGCAGGTACCTGGGAATTAAACAGTTCTGTTTTGTTCTACATTCCGTTTATGCTGGAGTATGCAGTATGTTACACAGCAAACTGATTTGGAAATAGTAACTTGAACAGGAGAATAAATATCTTTTTTTTTATTTGTTCCCTAACAAGTGATAAGTCTCACTTTAATTTCATCTATTAAATCATCTATTAGGTGTTATATTTTACATAATTCTAAGAAATTCACAGAATCACAGAACAGCTCAGGTTGGAAGGGACCTCAAGAAATTGTTAGTTCCAACCTTTTGTGGGAAAGGGAGTTTATCTAGCATCCTGTCCAGTCATCTTGAAAACTATCAGTGATGGGGACTCTACCATATCCCTGAGGAGGTTGTTCCAGTGACTGATAGTTCTCACTATAAAAAATTGATTTTTTTATATTGTGATTGAACTTCTCCCAGGGCAACTTGTACTTGTTGCCCCTTTTCTCCTCTGTGTGACTCCCTGTGAAGAGAGAACCTCTGTGCTTTTTGTAGCCGCCCTTTAAGTACTGGAATACTATGATAAGGAATGCCTGAGCCTTCTCTTCTCCGGGGAGAAAAGACCTAACTCCTTCAGTCTTTCTTCATAGGACAGATTTCCTAGCCCTTTGATCATTTTTGTGGCCCTCCTTTGGACCCTCTTGAGTCTGTCTGCATCTTTCTTGAACTGTGGGCACCAGAACTGGACACAGTACTCCAGGCATGGTCTGACAAGTGCTGAGTAGAGTGGGATGATCACGTCTCTGTCTCTGCTGGTAATGCCCCTGGAGATGCAGCGCAGGATCCAATTTGCCTTCCTTGCAGTTCATTGCTGACTACTGTTCAGCTTGTCTACCAGGACCCGCAGCTCCCTTTCAGCAAGTCTTCTCCCCAGCCACACATTTCCTAGTCTGTACTGGGTTCTTTGGTTATGTCTCCCTAGGACTTTGCATTTATCTTTGTTAAGCTTCGTACAGTTCTTACTAGCTCACTCTTCCAGTCTGTCCAGGTCTTTCTGCAAGACGGCTTCCCTTTCTGATGTGTTCACTGCACGACACTGTTTGTTGTCATCAGCTCTCAATTCTCAATCACTCTTCTGTTCACTTGTTTAAGTTCTAGAAAGAATCTGAACTAGTTAGTCTAGCAACATATCAGGAAAAGAGATAGCAAACTGTAGGATAGGGCTCTTTGTGTTCAAGTACATTTTGCTAAGCATAAATGTAGGTTCAAAATAATGTTGCCCCAGTGTGTTTAATGTGAAACTGTCTATTATGAAAAACTGACTTTTCTGTTACTGTTTCACAGAAGTATTTACATTTGACAAAAACATACTGAAGTTAAGTTTTATCTCACTTCAGCTATGCCTCCAGTTCAGCACTCACAAAATGAGTCAGGAGTGTCTTATTACTTCCAGTATATGCTCACAGCTTACTTTGCAAAAACTCCAGGAAGTGTTGGCAGGTAAAATTATTACCTCCAGGATAAAAGCAGACAGAAATCATTCCTTCTACTGCTTACTGACCTTCACTCTGTAAGCAAAACTCTCCTGGCCTAAGTGGAAGTTTTGCTCATGTAAGGACTACAGGTTATTTGTAGCTTGTATCCAGAGCTTAGCCTTCAGTGCTGATATATAGTGACGAGTAACTGATATATGTTTTCCACAGAAAGTCTTCATGAGGTAAAGTAATTAAGAATGTGATGTTTATCATACAAATAACATTGCTGGCTGACTCATGGGAATCAAGGAGAAAATTTTGAATCAATGTTTATTAAAAAATTAGTAACAAAGACATTAATCTAGTGGAACATAAATCGGAAATACTAATATGGTGATTTACCTCAGTAAATGTTTGAACTCTGCTGGTAAAAGGTAGCTCTTTTTGGTTCACATATAGAATTTCTGTTCTTTCTGAAATTTAAATACGAATACAGTACAAAATTTTGAAGTGATCTGGAAATGACAATCATCAGTCCTGATGTTTTATCTAATTCCAATTAAAATTCTGTTTATTTCAAAGGAACTTTGGGAAAATTTTCTGAAACTTATTGCATATGTCATCACACACTTTTAAAACAATGTACAAAATCCCATAATGTATTTTTTCACCATGAAGCAGTTTCTGGGAAATCAGCATGCTGGGGTGCCTCTCTGAAGTGCCCATACACCAATGCATGCAGCATGAGGAAGAAACGTGGGAAATTAGTGATCTGTGTAGAGTTGCAGGACTTTGATCTAGTTGGAATCATGATGATGCAGTGGAATGGCTCACATGTTTGGCATGCTGGAATGGAGGGACACAGGCTTTTAAGGAAGTACACATCAGGAAGAGGAGGAAGTAGAGTTGCCCTTTATGTGAGAGAGCAGCTGAAATGCACAGAGCTCTGCCTGGGGGTGTATCATCAACCAATGGAGAGCTTTTGGGTGAGGACTAAAGAGCAGATCATTATGGGTTACATATTAGTGGATGTCTACTGTAGACCACATGATCAGAGAACAAGTAGATGAAGCCTTCTACAGACAACTGGAAGGATTCTCACATTTTCAATCCCTGGTCCACATGGGGAACTTCAACTGCCCTGATATCTACTGTAACAGGGGCAGCGCAGCAGGGCATAAACTATCCAAGATGTTCCTGGAGAGCTGCAGTGACAACTTCTTGACCAAGTGACAAAGGAACCAAAGTGGAGAGGTGTTCGTCTGGACCTCATACTCCTACATAAGGAAGGACTTGTTGGGAATCTGAAAGCCAAAGACACCCTTGGCTGCCATTACCATGAGATGCTGGAGTTCAGGATCCTAAGAGGAAGGAGCAGGGCAAAAAGCAAGAACCCTGGACCTCAAGAGAGCAGATACTGGCTTGTTCAAGGCTCAACCTGAAATAATCCCATTTGATAAAGCCTTGGTTGGAAGAAGACCACAAGAAAAATGGTTAATGTTCAAGGCTTATGTCCTGCAAGCTCAAGAACAGTCTGTCTCAACAAACAGGGAGTCAAACAAAAAATGTCAGAGGGCCTGCATGGAAGAACAAAACGCTCCTGGCAAAATTCAGACATAAAAAGGGGTATATGAAAAGTGGAAACAGAGACAGGTAACCCGGGAGGGATACAGTGACACTATCTAAGCATGGAGAGATGCAGATAGGAAAATCAAAGTCCAGAAATAGAATTTGACTGAGGGCTGTCAGAGGCAACAAGAAGGGCTTGAAGTACCTCAGCAGCAAAAGGATGACCAGAGAAAATATGGTCCCACTGATAAATGAGGTGGGCATCTTGGTGAAACAGGACATGGAATAGGCTGAGGTACTGAACACCTTCTTTTGCCTCTCTCTTCACTAGCAGGATTGGCCTTCAGAAATCCCAGGTATCTGAAACCAGGGACAACATCCAGAATAGGGAAGGGGTACCATTGGTTGAAGAAAATCAGGCTAGAGAATACTTCAGCAACCTACACATGCATAAATCCATGGGCCTTGATGAGTTGCCCTTATGAGTGCTGAGGGAGCTGCCTGATGTCATTGCAAAGCCATTCTTTATCTTCAGAAAATCATGGTGATTAGGAGAGGTGCCTGAGGATTCTAGGAAATAAAATGTCACTCCTCTCTTCAAGAAAGGCAAGAAGAAGGACCCAGGGAACTACAGGCCTGTCAGGCCTTACTTCCATCCCTATGAAAGCGATGGAGCAGCTAATCCTGGAAACCATTTCCAAGCAATTGACCACCAAGAAAACCACCATGAGCAGTCAGCATGGATTCACTAAGGCGAAGTCATTCTTGACAAACCTGATAACCTTCTATGGTAAAATGACAGGCTTGGTAGAGGAGGGGAGACCAGTGGATATTATCTACCTAGATTTCAGTTTGGCTTTTGACACAATCTGTCACCTGCCACTAAGGGTACAGACAGTTTCTTTTAGGAATTCTTGACAAAATGATGATGGCACTATTACCAGGGGTAAGGAGCATGGGGTACCAGTTACACCCTCCCATGACATCCCCATAGACAAACTGTTGATAAGTGGGCTGGAGGTCGATAATGAAGTGGACTGAAAACTGGCCCAGAGGGTAGTGGTGATTGGAAAAAAATCTGCTTGGAGGCTGGTAACTAGCAATGTACACCAGGAGGCAATACTGGGTCTAGTCTTGTTCAATATCTCCATGAATGATCTGGAAGATTGGGCATAACATGCCCTTGGCAAGTTTGATGATGATACAAAACCGGGAGGAATGGCTGATACACCAAAGCATTATGCTACCATCCAGAGGGACCTCAGTAGGCTGGAGAAATGGGCTGGCAGCAACCACATGAAGTTCAGAAAGTGCAAAGACTGGCACCTGGTGGGGAATAAGTGCAGGCTGGGGGTCATCGATGTGGGAAATGGCTTTGCAGAGAAGGCTATGAGGAGGTCCTAGTTGAACATGAGCCAGCGGTGTCTCCTTGACACAAAGAGGGACAACAGCTTCCTAGACTGTAGTAGGAGGAGTGTTGTGAGCAGATCGAGAGAGTTAATCCCTCCCTTTGGTTTAGCACTGTGGAGGGCACATTTATTGTGTCCACTTTTGGCCTCCCCAGTACCAGAAAGATGTAGACATACAGGAGAGAGTTCAAAAAAGGGTCACAGAGGCAATTTAGGGTCTGGATAATCTCTTCTAAGAAGAAAGGCTGAGATAACAGGGACTGTTCAGCATGGAGAAGGGAAAGCTCAGGGTGACCTCTTCAGTGTGGGCAAATATCTGAAGGGAGGGTGTAAAGAAACTGGATCCAGGATCTTCTCAGTGGTGCCAGTGACAGGACAAGAGGCAATGGGCACAGAATGAAACAAGGAGAATCCATCTGAACTTTTTTTTTTTTTTTTTTTTTACTTTGGGGTGACTGAGCAGCTGAACAGGCAGGTTGTGGATTCTGCATACTTGGAGATATTAAAAAAAACATTCACTGGTGCCCAGTAACAGGAGAAAAGGTAATGGGCAGAAACTGAAACACAGGAGCTTCCATCCAAACATCAGGAAACACTTTTTCACTGTGATGGTGACTGAGCACTGACTACCCAGAGACGTTGTGAGTTCTCCATCCTTGGGGATATCCAAAAGCTGGGCATGGTCCTTGGAAACTTTCTGTAGATGACCCTTCTTGAGCAGAGACGTTGGACAAGATAAACCCAGAGGTCCCTTCTGGCCTTAACCGTTCTGTGATTCTGTGCTTTACAAGTGTGATATCTTTGACATTGGTAGTATTATAACATTACCAGACAATGTTTCTTTTATGGTCTATAACCTCGATGTCAGTCCTGAAAGAGGAGAACTACAACTGATAACTGGCAGCTAAACAAAAATTTAATTAAGAAATTATTGATACAATACTGGGTAACTTCTTTGGAAAACATGTCCGTGCATGGACCCAGGAGAGAAAATTGAAGTGGGAGTATTTTAGATAATTTCTTATGGAAGATAAGTGATTAAAATTTGAATTCTAAGTCCTCAAAACTTAATTGCTAAACATTAGTGTAATCTTTGACCTCTTCCACTATACAAGGAATTTGATGTTAATTTAGTTTTAACTAGTGTTAAAAGGTAGTGCTGAACTAAAAAAATACAGGGTACAATTCCAGTTGTTTCAATGCTAGCGGTATCAACATTTTTCAAATTGGCCTAGAGATCAGACATAGCTTCTTCTGGCTTTGCTGCCCGTAAACAGATTAAAACATTCTCTGTATCAAGTTATGGAAAAACAAGGTGTGATATGTTGATCATTCACAAAAGATAAATTTTCATGTGAAACTATCAATAATTTAAACAACTTCAAAAAGCAGGATGTGTTATATTAAGAAAAAAGAAACTATGAAAAAAAATTGGGGATTTTTTTGTTTACTTTTATCTAGTTATACAGATGTTTTATATGTCAGCACAATGAAGGAATTCACCATGCTGTAAAGTACTAAAGATAGCGCATTTTTAGATTTGATGCTTGCTTCCTATTCAGTCTAGCTAGTAATTCAATATGAGGTACAATGTTACATCTAATTTTATCATGAATTAGATTATGCAGTCTTTCAGGTAATCTTTGATTACCCAGATCATATTTAAGCATTAACTCAGATGAAAGCACACTCCACCAACTGTATCCGTTTAACCCTGTTTTTTTTGTTCACATTACAATTGTTCACACCAATACTCAGCCTTTTGAAGAGATGTGAAATTGGATCGTGATGTTCCCAGTATATTGTTTTCATGGCTGCTAGGTCAATAGTCTTCTGGGAAATTACATAAATTTCCCTGAAATTATTTTTCTCCATTTTTACAAAGAACTAAGTTTGTCAGTGTTTGTAAGACATATCTATACTTTAGATTCTCAGGAGAAATGCATGAGTAGATTCCAGATAGACATAGGTCGGATATCCTGTTACCTCACCTAGCTGTAAGTTAGGTGTTAATTATTCTCCAGAAAAAACAGAGACAATAAAAATTAAGGATGAAGTTGAGTAGTTTTGGGGAGTGGAGGAGACAGGAAGTTCTTGAGGAACAGGGATATAATTTAATTTATTAGGTTACTGTATTGTTTTAAAGAAGCTTAAAGGAAAAAAGTTACTTTTTTACTTTGCATAGTCAGTGGATTTTATATATATATAAGCATGGAAAAAGACACTGGTATGAAGACTTTTGTCTCACCTTTTTTTCCAAGTTTTTGTTTAAAGATGGTAGAAATACATTTGCATTTTCTGTGAATTGCTCTCCTTTGAGTTTTTATTTTGGTTTGTTTTCAAATTTTGGCATGATGTAAGAAGTTGCTGCTGCTCAAACACCTAATTTTGCAAGAAGTTTGGGTATGAAAATGGTTGTACTTTATCATCTGATTTTAAACTCAGTGAAAAATTTATCAATAAGTGAGGTTTACTGCTGTAAATTATTTGCTCCCTATAAATCCTTTGGACTTCAGGTAGTCACCCTGCACAAATTAAAGCGTATAGAATTGCTCTCCAAATACCTATGCACTAAACGTGGGAAAAATGTCCCACTGCTCATGTTGGCATTAATCTTTGTTGAATTGTTTGTACATGCTCACGCAGGCAGACAGCAGGATTATTTCTTCTCTCAGTGATATCTGTACATTTTAAAAATGTAAACATGTTTGTAAACATAACAGAAATATGAATTTTTTTTCAGAATTAGGTCAAGGGAGGCTTTTGGTGACAGCTCAATGAAGTCACAATTTCAAATGAAACCAAACTGTCATGTAAACCTGGAGGACATCATGCATACCATGATTTTGTTTCCACCTCTACATTCAGAGTACTGGTTGTTGAACAATTTTACCTTTTTTTTTTTTCTTTTTTTTTTTTTTTCCCACAAAGGAATTTAGTGTTAGATAACCAATTTCTACCAGTGCATATTTTGTTATAAACAGAATTCAAGTAACTAGTCTTTTATGCAAATGAAGGTGAATCACATCCTATTGAGTGATATAGAGTCACATCAGATTCTACAGTTAACATTGTACCTGACTTCCTATGTTATCTTATTTTTATACAGTTTCCTCTGATTTGACTGAAATAAGACTATTATACTTGAAGAGGATTGTAAATAGCTTAATTTTTACCTCTATTGTTTTTTATGGCTAGAAGTAATCTGTCAAAGTGCTGCTAAAGTCTTTCTCAGCTTTTATGCACTCACAAAATGCTTAGCATACAGTCTGTTCTAATGGTCTTAGCAGGAACGGACATCTTTTCTGATTTTTGTGCATCAAAGTTCCCTAAGCGTGTCTGCTAAATCAGGAAATCCTATAGAAACGAAGCAAGCCAAGAAAGCAAACGGGCTTTTCCAGCCAGAGTTCTAAACTTTAGTTGTGTCTTTCCTGGATTTATCAGTTCAGAAGCCAGGACCAGGACAAAATGGAATCATAACTGCCTTCCCCACATCCTCCCTCACTCCCCCTGAACTGAATACTCCTTGCCAACTCTGCTGATGTGGTGTGGTTCTCTTTTGTTATCTTGCAAAGGAGGATATAGGGAGATGAGGTCCTGAGGAACAAGGAAGAATGGAGGAGGTTCTGCTGTGAAATAAGTTTCTTCATTCCAAGTTCTCATGAGAGAGTACTCTCATATAAGAGAATACGTGCTTATTAAAAATATGTAAAAGGTGTCAACCCAAGGGATTAGGAATATTTTGTTTTGTATGTCCTAATATAATCCTGAATCAACGAAAAGTATGGGAGAGGTGACCTACAGAAAATTGCCACAAATTTTCTTGTACCACCATAATTACCTAAAATGCAGTAAGGATAGTGGAGGTTATCACTTATGGAAGTACTCTAAGCATAAAGCTGCTGAAGGTGTGCATTTTCAGAAAGCATTAAATGAGTATTGGATGAATATAAATAGAAAGCATTCTGTATATCTCCATGTGTTTCTGTACAAACAGTAGGAGCGCTGAGTGCTGAACTGGAGATGTTACCTGTACTATTGTGTATGCAGTCTGGATTATAAATGGTGGCAGAAGAAGATTGTCTTGTACTGAATAACCACAAAGCATAGTGGGAAAAAAACCAACTCCCAAACATCATAAAATTAAGTAAATATGTCTACACATTGTGAAAATTCTTTTAGACTTTTTAGGGAATGCATTGATGAGCAGGCTCTTTTTCCTGGGTTACAAGAGAGACAGAAAGGGAGCCTTTCAACATGTACAGCTTTGATTCTCTTTAGTGACTTGCTAGGGAGAATGAGCAGCTTGAGTTTTTTCAAGTTCAGGTAGTATTTGATGTTCAGATCAGAAAAGAAAAGGAAATAAACAGTTATAAAATTTTCAGAAGCAATGACTTTCCATTGATGCCCTGAAAAGAGTAATTAGCTCCTTTAGAAATTCTTCTACAGGAGTATTTTAAAGGAAAGTGTGACTGTCTGGATGGGCTTTCCTTCTTCCACCCATTTTAAAAGCAGAAATAACTTACCATAATTTTTTGAGATTTTTTTTTAGGCGTAGTGAAGGACAGAATGATTAAAACACAGGGAATGGTCAAAAACCTATGTGATCAGTAAAGAAATAATGATCCAGGTTTCTAAGCTATCAACGACTTTTAGATTGTAGAATGAGCCAAAACAAAAGTTCACCCACAAGCAAATCAAACAACACCTCTGTATATATTCTGTAAGACAAAACAGCTTATGTCATTTACACTGCTCTTGTGTACGAAAGACATATGCAAAAATTTCACACTTACGAGAGTGGATCCACAAAGTGGCACATATTTGGCCTTACATGTTGTTTTATTCTCCTGTGAAATTCTTTATGTCACTTTGTGAACACTGTACTTACTTTGCTGAGAAATTAGCAGCTAGCTCTGCCTGGAAAAAAACTTCTCCAGACTACCTCTATTATTGCAAGAACAGTGAATGTTTCATTAATAATTGTGATAATTATTTTAAAACTGTAACTCTGATGATGGTGAAATGTGCTTTTTTTTTGCATTGACAACATTCATAAATCTTGAATGAAGAAGGAACTTTTCCCTGCTTCCTCTGAAATTCATGGTGTTTTACAGTATAACATATTTTAATTACTTTTCCTTTAAGAAGCTCTACCATGAGCAACTATTAATTAATCCTAATTGTCTTTTTAAAAAAAATCTCTGTCTAAATAATAGTAAACCCACTAAATTCTTCGATCCACATCCTCGAGTCAATTCAATGTTGGTTTTGCTTAAATGAAGACTAGAGAAATTAATTTCCTGAAGCTTCTTGACAGTTTTTCAGGATTTCTGAAATATAATCTGTGTGGACAGACCTTCATGCTCATATGGCAACTTACTGGATCAAAGGGATTGTTAAACAATCAAGGACAAAATAACTAACCTTTTCTTCAGTAACTGTTTGATGGAATCACATTTTTATATTTGTCGTATTGTCCCAAGGCTCAGCACACTTGCATCTTTCTAACAGCTAGACAATTTTCTGAAAATGGCCCTTCCCCACAGAATTTTCTACACACGCAGAGTCCATAAGCCTCAGAAAAACAGAGACTGAGAATATTTTCACACATATTGTTCAGAGTAACTTTATGGAGATACAGATTATTTGAAGTATAAATGAAAATGTTATGGATTCTAAAAGTATTTAGGAGAATCAGTGCTATGTAATAAAGCAATAAAGCATGTTTATCTTCAATGCTGATGTCTTGTGTATTCACACTTGAAAGACTTTCACCACATGCGTATTTAGTCTAATGTTTGGGGGTTTTTGTACCGTTGTACTTAAGTTGTGAGTCTCCCGTGGTAGTACTGAAATGCACAGAACCTGTCCAGTATTTAATGAGAATTCTTTCACTCACATACGTCACCATTTCAGGATGTTTGTGACACCAGCTTGCTTATGTTTCAGTGTCAGTTTCAGGAGAATCCCTGGGGGTAATTAACAGAAGTCCTTTGAGATAACATCGATCTGTTCCACAGTGGTGGATCTATATAAATTCTAAGATAAATTGTTTGAGTAAACCAAACAGAAGAAAAACAGAACTGATGCAAATTCTCTTTAGAAAGATCCTATACTAGTTTTAAATTTTATATGTCAATTTAAAGCAACTTTATCAAAGTGTGTAAATGGCAACTAAAGAGAAAATTAGAATACATCTGATGCATTTCATTAATGTATCTGATGTTTTTGTGTTTTTCTTCACAGAGAAGAAAAAACATTGGAACCTATGACAAGGTGAAACGTTTTGCTCTGAAGTGATTGTTCAAAGTGTGCTTGGGAAACAGCACAGGTTTTGGCTTCAATTATGTGATCTTTTTAAAATATATCTAATTTCAGTGCAGGCATTGTCTATATTTCTTCTGTCTGTAGACAGATGTAAGGTTCATGCTAACTCTTCTCCAGAAGTTACTACAATTTTTGCTCTATCCTTTACAGCTTATAACACAAAGCAGTGGCCTTCCACATTGTTATGGTGAATCCTTAAATTTATACACTTATGTTTTATCTTAGTTTTATTTTTGAAAATATTTTTACTTTTTTTTTAACTTTTCCTTTTTTTTTTTTTTTTTTTTTTGTAGTTCTCATCCTGTTCCTCTTAAGATTTTAACAGGTGATATTGATTGCGATCATTTTATTGAGTGGCAAATGACCATAACATGACAAGATTGTTTTTTATACAGATAATAACTACTGATTATAAAAATAGCAAAGCAAGTGAAGTAATTATCATGGCATGACTTTGCAAGTTGCCCATAACTGGAAAGTAGTTCAGAGTACCTACATGGGAAAATGGGATGATTTTGTAACAGTGAAGTAGATGAAAGTGAAATAGTAAAATTGATGTAAGAGAGTAAAGATCACTATAACAACATTTAGAGAAGGATTAAGGAGTTTGTGGTGTAGAAGTAATATAGTGTCTCTTGACATAGGGAGACACTGTCATACTGTAACTGACGATACAGAAAAGTGATCTAAATTTTTCATTGTAACACAAGGATTGACTTACATGTTTTCAAGAAAAAAAGAACACAATGGAAAAGTTTGATTAAGACTAGCATTTTGAAACTGTGGCTGTAATACAGTAATACAAGGTCAGCAGTGCACCACGTCAGGGAAGTACAATGTCTACTTGGGCGTTATGAATAGGAGCAGAGCCCAGGACATTAAGGGAAGGGATTATGATCTTCTACTCTGCATTCATTACATGACATATGGATATTGCGGTCAGTTTTAATCCTCAAATATGTGAAGTAAATGGACAAATGGGAATGAGTTCAGGGGATGTGACTGGGATGATGGGGCCTGGAGCCCTTGTCCTGTGAGGAGAGGCTATGGAGCCGGAGCTTGTTCAGCTGGGAGAAAGGATGGCTTCAGGGGCACCCAACAGCATCCCCAGCACCACTAGGAGTGGATGGAGGAGATGCAACTGGACTCTTCACAGTGGTGCATGAGGTGGGGGTTGTAAGGCAGTGGCACAAGATGAAACACAAGAGGCTCAGGCTGGAGTTAAGCAGAAGGATTTTCTCCAGGAGGGCAGCCCAAGAGTGGAACAGGTTGCCCAGAGCTGTTGTGCCATTTACTATCCTTGGAGGTTTTCAAAACCCAACTGGACAAAGCCCTGAACAACTTGGTCTGAATTAAAGATCAGCCCTGCTATTAACAGGAGATTGGGCTAGAGACCTCCCAAAGTCCCTTCCAACCAAAATTATTTTATCATTCTGAAAACATTAACCAGGAAAATAAATGATCATGGCTGTTTGTGTTCTTCCATTATTCCTTTCACAAAGCAAATTATTTTGTATTAAATATCCTTTGTCTGTGATGTATATGCTGGATATTTTCTCTATTGACAAAGTAGATTTGTAGATTTGTTACCAGGTCTTGTGTGTTCTGGGCATATCACATATATTAGCAAGAAAGGGCAAGCATTCTTCACTATATCCTGATTAAAAGAAGGAAAACAGTTAAAACAATAGCTTAGGAAGCTAGAAGAAATGGATAAAAATCAAGTCAAGGAGGGCAAAAGGAATTAATATTGCAGGAGATTTAGAAGTCATTAACCACCAAACTCCAATTCTGTTGATGTTACCAAGCATTCCGCATTCAGTGCTGGATTAAGTCTACACTGTGGACACAGCTACGATAGAAAAGAACACTAATGATAAAGGAAGAATTTAATCTTGATCTACCCTGTAGGGACCCAATCCAGAGCAGAGCTTAATTGCCACAAGTGCAAGGTCAGTTTCTATCTGCTGATGATCTTTCTTAGTCCAAATTTTATTTAACCTGTGCAGAAAAATTAGAGCAATGTTCCTCTGATTAAAAAAAAAAAAAAAAAAAAAGCATAGAACATTGTAATTTTGACATAATTTATTATGCTGCATAGAGCTGAAATAACAAACAAGATGTAGGCATTATATTACTGCCAAGTATGCAACTGCTGCTTTGCACCTGTTCTGAGGGCTGGACAGGGAGCTATTTCCCTGTACAGAAACAGTCACAGTTGGAATGTTAGAATGATGCATTTTCCTGATCTACCCAAGATAAACTTTTTTTTTTTTTTTTTTTTTTGAGACATTCTGAACAACTGCAATGACAGAGAAGTGTCTAGGACTTCAATCCTGTAACTGGGTCCATACATCCTAGCTACTGACATCAGAGCCCTACCATTTCTCTTGTATCTCTGTCCTTACAGCAGCTTCCATAAGGCAAAAGTTGAAATCTTAATCTCAGCAAAACATACAGTAGTTTTGCCTTCTGTGTCTGAGATTATATTTTATCTTAACTTCTGTGTTTCACCAGTTTGACTTTTTTCATCAATTTCCTGTTGCTGTGGTTCTCCCTATAGCTTTTGTTTTCTTTTCTGGACTATATGGTGATTGCTATTTGAAACAAATATTACACCTATGGTATATAATGTTTGTTTGAGAAATCTTGTAAAATCTGTTACATTGCAGAAATGGTTTTAATGCATTTCTCTCACAGCTGAGTAATAAGTAAAAAAAGAAAAATTTACTTTCTCATCTTAATTTTTGTAGCAAAACAAGGAAATAAAACACACGTTAATGCAGTGGGATGTTCAGTGGACATGGAGGTTTTCTTTTTACTAACGAGACTTGAGGACGGAGTACCATAATAAACTACAAATGTTCATCCTTATGGCTAGAAATGTGTCCTTTTTTTTTTTCTTTTTTTTTTTGCTTTTCTTTTTTTCCTGTTCCCTGCTCTTGGAGCATTCTGAAAGGCATACAAGTAGTTGTGAATATATTGAAAAAAAAAAATGCTAAATATTAGCAATTAGCCAACAAAAGCTGAAAACTAGCAGCGGGATATGCACAGACATGTATGTGTGCAGGGTTACCTATGATGGATTTGATCCAAAAAGAGAAGTTTAGTAATGACAAAATATGATACCTAGAGAAATAAGCAGGTTGATGTTGGAGTGAAAAAAGCAATGCACAAAGGCATCAGCTTGCACAGCATGGTACCTGATGATAGAAAAAGTCTGGATAGTGTCAGGTAACCTTATCATGCCAGTGCGTTATGGATTTCATTACTTCTCATTGCTAATCATGAGCCTTGAAGGTCAAAAGTCAGTAGTAAAGAATTTGTTAAAAGTGGTCTCTTTCAATAAAATACAATGTAAATTTCTTAAGACCCTGCCTCCATCTGTGCAGTGGGAGAGAGACCTTGGACAGGTAAAGAAATTACTTCAGTCAGCCAGGAGAAATTCAAATGATGCAGGGTCACCTGCTGTCCCTCTGAATATGCTCTTTGGTTTCTAAACAGTTTGATGGCTAAGAAGTGCAACTGAAATGTAACATTGCTAATCTTTTTTCAAAGAATATTAGCAAATGCCTGTCAGTCTCACTTTTACAGGTATAGAATGCAGGAAACTAATTTGTTACACTGGTGAGAAATTAAAATTAAGGCAGTGTATATATATATATATTCATACCCTCTTTCTTACATTGTATTTCATGTAATTACTACCATGGACAATGTTCTGGTCTGCTTCTACATGAATTTTGACCTTCTTTGCAGACATATATCTTAAGATAATTGTCTTAAATTAATGAATTTTACCACCTCAAACAAATGACATCTACATAATTGTCACATGACTTAAAGCATGACCAACATATAGCAAACCTGATGCTCATATCTGCTTGGGTAAAACCTGCCTGGGTAAAATCTGCCTGGGTTTTTGGAATGTTTTGCGTGTAATACCTTCTTATCGTACAGTAGATTACTTAGAAGCACACTTCTGTAATTTAGTTTTGTTTAGATTACACAGATTGTCCAGGCAAACAAAACTGGTGTTCTTATAACCATTTCTTACTTTGCTCCACTGCAACACTGTAAGTCCTGACCTAATACAGAATTGAAAGCCTTACACTCTCATTTACTTCACAGGAAACAGAGGGGTCTAAGACCTCAGTTTGCTGAGTCCTTAGAAATTCAGAAACTTCACACTTTATGACTTTCCCATTCAATTACAGGTGTTAAAACTCTAGTGTTTAAGCCTTTCAAAAAGAGTATGAAACAAACGTTTAAATCCTTTAAAAAGCATGGCAGTATGTACAGTGTGGTGAGTTGATCTTGGCTGGATGCCAGGTGCCTACCAAGCTGCTCTATCACTCCCCTCATCAGCTGGGCAGGGAAGAGAAAATATAACAAAAGGCTCATGGGTCAAGCTCTAGGGACAGGGAGAGATCACTCACCAATTACAGTCATAGGCAAAACGGACTCCACTTGGGGAAATTAATATAATTTATTGCCAATCAAATCAGAGTAGGATAATGAGACATAAAACCAAACCTTAAAACACCTTCTCTTACATCTCCCTTCTTCCTGGCCTCATCTTCACTTCTGATTTCTCTACCTCCTCCCACCAAGTAATTCAGAGGGATGGGGAAGGGGAGTTTTTGTCAGTTCATTACATGTTGTCTGTGCTGCTCCTTCCTCCTCACACTCTTCTGCTGCTCCAGCATAGGGTCCCCCCCCACAGGAGACAGTCCTCCATGAACTTCTCCAACATGGCTCCTTCCCATGGGCTGCAGTTCTTCACGAACGGCTCCAGCATGAGTCCTTTCCATGGGGTGCAGTCCTTCAGGAACAGACTGCTCCACCATGGTTCCTCAATGGGGTCACAAGTGCTGCCAGCAAACCTGCTGCAGTGTGGGCTCCTCTCTCCACACGTCCACAGGTCCTGCCAGGAGCTTGCTCCAGTGTGGGCTCTCCACAGGGTCATGGCCTCTTTAGGGCATCCACCTGCTCTGGTGGGGGGTCCTTCCCAGGCTACAGGTAGAGATCTGCTCCCCCGTTACCTTCCATGGCTGCAGGGGCACAGCTGCCTCACCATGGTCTGCACCACGGGCTGCAGGGGAATCTCTGTTTTGACGCCTGGATCACCTGCTCCCCTCCTTCTGCACCGATCTTGATGTCTGCAGAGTTGTTTCTCTCACATATTCTCACTTCTCTCTTCCAGCTGCTGCTGCACAGCATTTTTTTGCCCTCCTCAAACACATTATCACAGAGTCACTACCACGGCCACTGATGGGCTCAGCCTTGCCCAGCAGTGGGTCCATCTCAGAGCTGGCTGGCACTGGCTCTATCAGACATGGAGGAAGTGTCTCACAGCGTCTCACAGAAGCCACCCCTGTAGCTCCCCTGCTACCAGAACCTTGCCACACAAACCCAATACAATGTAGCTTGCATATTTGACAAAAGAAAATAAACTAGGTTCCTTGATGATGAAGAATTCAATTCGTGGACATCTTCTTACCACCAGTTTTCCATTTTTCCATAATCCCAGAGTGCATACTTCTATAAGCCAATAACCACATGCACGTGAAAGTGAAGGTAAAGAGACTCTTCCCAGGACTAACTGCACTAATGTAAACAGTTTCATTTTGAGACTAAGCATGTCAAAAACTTTATTCAAGCCCTCAAAATATTTTAGCTTTAATAAAATGCAGTGTGCAGACCTGACCTTCTCCCTCCATAATCTGAAACTTTTTCTTTTAACTTTTTGCCCCGTTTCAGGGACATTTTCTGTGACCTACAACAGCATGATTTTTCCTTGTCATCCTTACGATTATGTCGTGAAAAAACTAACAAGTAAACTAGCTAAATAAGAGCAAATTGCATTCTAATGAATGCAATATCCTATTTTGACGATTTAATTTTCAAAATAGTTTTTTAAAAAAGAAATAAATATGTTATAAATTTGTAGTAACATGCTTGTGTTCAGATTAGTATGCCAGGATTGTGGGTCAGAAGTCAAATTTATTTCAATAGAATTTGTAGGGATTAAGGACTGTGAATGCTGCCTTGCAGGAGTCAAGTCTTCCACTTGGATTTGACTATAGCATGTATGTATGAATTCAAAGTAGATAGAGAATATTTCCAGCAGGACACATTTAAAGTCAGTGGGACTCGTGTAGCTAAACCTCCCCATGCATTACCATTTCTCCTTGATGTCCTGAACTGGAAATGGAATATATACTGGCTGTGGGAACTCCTGCCATAAAACTGATGCAGGACAAGAGATAGGTTGGGAATTGTGCTTTTTGACTTCTCCATTAGACTCTCTCTATCAATCAAAACCTTAAAGCCTGTAAAGTTTGATTTGGTTTTTTTTTGTGGCTTTGTTTTTGTTTTAAGAAGAAGTATATTTGAAATTCAGTCCTGTGAATGGTAACTACAATTGTCATGTAGAATTAAGCACATAGAAAAATTAATGGACTGCTTAATTTTAGATTTTTTGGAATTGAAATGCACCTCCTATATATGTAGTGTGTAAGGCTGTGAAATAGCTCATGGTATACAGATTATATGCAAATTGAGTTTGCACTGACACACTCCAAATCACATTGCTGCTATACAATGATTAAACACTTCTCTGGCTCATGCCACATTCAGCAATGTATGGGTAGTAAAACATCCATGGAAACAAACTGTCCATGGTTATTTAAAACTGAATTACCCACTTTCATGAATATTTGATATGCTTATTACCTGCAAAATGCTTCAGATTGGTTGCCTGTAATTTGAGCTTATTAAAGTGCTACAGGCAAGGCTCTGTACGACAGGAAGGGCTGTAGTTCTGGAAAAAAAATATAATTTTACAGTGTATAAAATTTACCTAGACAGACAGTCCAGGATTATAGACTTCTTCTGATGTTATGTTTCTGTGACACATGAATCAAAATGTGAATGTTACAGAAAAGTGTAATTGTCCTGCTCAACTGGTATGAATCAGCATCTGATCAGCACACATATTTGCTTCAATTGCTGTCTTAAAGGTTATGTTTACTTTTGATTCATTTAAAACTAAAAATTAAAACATAAATAAAATGCTTCTGTTATAGTCTAAGAATTACATTCTTCACAGACAAAGGTAATTTACAGGGGAAGTGCAAAGGTAACTTACAGGGGAAGTGGAAATATTTGTAGAGTATAAATATTGTAGACATAATATCCATTTCATCAAGAAAGGATTATCTTTATCTACTGATTGAGTGGAGGAGCTAATAATGGAAAACAACTGCAGGCCATCCCTTCTGTGAAGTTGCTTACATGTGTCATTAGCAAAGATTTTACCTTACAGTAGAATGTAAAATTTACGTTTGATAGTGAGAAGAATAAATTTTCAGTTTTATACCTTTTTGATTGTGCCTTATTTTATAATGCAGAAAATATAAGTACATATGGAGAAAAAGAAAGGGTAAAGCCAAAAGTCACATTAACAAAAATATTCAAATCTCCATTACAAGTCTTTTGTTAAAATGCATCAAGAATCAGTTTAAAATTTTTGAAAAGACAAAAAAAAAAAAAAAATCTCTTACCCATATGTTAGTACTGTAACGGTATCAGTAATACTTTTACCTCAGGGATGAGGCTGATCCCATTAAAATGTACTAAACATATCCGTTAGGGACTTCTTTTCCTCCCCCCATGAAAACATCTGTATTATAGTGGAAGATAACTTCCAAATAGCATTAACACCCTTTTGAAGCTTTAACTTAATCCTTATCCATAATCATTAACTAGTTTACAAAGACTGCTTAAGTGTAGGCTGCATAAAACATTCAGAAATAAATTAATTCTGATAGTGGTTGCTCACTCTCTTTTATTTTTTTTTTCCTTTCTTCTACATTAACATCTGTATTAGAAAAAGTTATTCTTCCCATCGCATATTTTAATTGTTAGAGGGAATACCTAGGTTTTGAAAGCTGAGAAATTTAATACCTCAGTTAGCCTAATACATTTTTTTATTTCTAGTTAAAGATCAAAAAAAGAACTAAAATACTTTTGATACTTTGAATATAATACACTTTCTAATTCAAAGTTTTAATGATATAGCAGATGCTGGGAAAACAAAAGCTAAACATTAATATAGACACAAAATGTTTAGTAGGTATTATTTAAATACAAAACGTGTATAAAAACTAATACAACTGTATTTTTAAGAAATTACCAGTAATATAGATTTCTTATACAACAGCACAGCCTAGTGGCTTTAGCGGGTCAGTAAGTATGCTTTGTTCTCTTCAGTATTCAAAGAAGATGCCTATAGATCAGAGTGTATAGAAAATCTAAGTAGAAGGAAGTTACTTTACAGAGCTAAGTATTACAAAATATTGCTTCTACTATACGAAGAAGGAAGGGACAGTGAAATATATGTTGTTTAGAGGTGCATCTCCTTTAGGGGAAGAAGCAGGTCATGACAACAAAACCATTTTTTTCTTCTTTTTTTTTTTTTTAAATTTAATTTATTTAAAACATCCATTTTATGAACAGACAGTAATGCTGTTTATTAATTTTTTTTTTCTAACTCATGCATGGCTTCTAACAGGTCTAGCCACTTTGCAGAATAGTTTGGACAGAGGAACTAAATTGAAAGTTATTTTACAAAGTGATAAGTTATTTATGCCATAATGGATTGAACCTGTCTTGCACATTTTTTACATTTATTTACAAGGAATTACTTTGTTCAGACTGTTCCTCAAAAGTGTGTGATTCACTACAATGTTACATAAAATTAAAGAGAAGACATTTTTAAAAAGCTGTTGATTATTTGACATTTCTGGACAACAGGTTTGTATAAGATTTGTCTATGCATGTCTTAAATCTGAGTATATCTCTGACAATCTCTACTTAGGTCTTCTAGGCTTCAGAAAAAACAATTACAAGTATGGTTAAAAACTTAGCCTGAATGTAGGAATTTTTATTATAAGGGTTACACACAGTTTTGTTTACCTCATTTCTCACACATCTTCCTATGGTCCCTCAATACAGGTTAACTCTCCTTTTCATGTCTTTCCCTCTAGTTAACCCAAGCACAGTATCACACTGACATCAGCGTAGTTGCCTCAGGTAGCTTGTATACTCCTTGGGCATTCTTGTCTTGCATTTCTTCCCAATAAGATGTATCCCATTTTTTTGAGAAATGCTTTTCTCTGCAATTATCTAAATAACACCAGAAAATACTAGTGTGGCCCTGTAGAGGCATGAGAATATGGTGCATATACATTCAGTACATAGGAAGCTGCCAACCATGGAAAAATAACTGCAAATTTTGGACTTTCAGAACCTGGTTCATGCAGAAGGAAAACATATTGTTCTTGCTCATCAGAATAAATCAACAAAATGGGAGGAGGTGCATCTCTGTGTGTGCATTTAAAAAGAGGTCTCCCACCACATCTCGTCTGTGTCGGTCACTTTAAAGCTGTTGGTACCAGGTTAATGAACACCGGACCTAAAGACAAAGTTAAGTTAGGGTTCCATAAATGGTCACTGAGATTGAAATTCCAGCGTGATGAATTTAACAACTGCTATTTGCAGCTTAGAAATGGTTGATGTGATGAGATGTAAAAGACATTAAAGTGAATCTCCAGCCCAGGAGGAAATAAATGCTTCACCATGCAGTTTGAATTACGATATAATTTGGTGCAAGTTTTCTTGGTAGAGCAAATATTTCAGGCATGATAGACTGAAATCAGTCTATCATTTGATGATGTAATCATAGTGTCCTCTCACCACACTCTTCAACTGTATTTATGTTCTTCTTTCTTTAACTAGCCAGCCATTACACACTGCACTTCTTGATCCTATCTCAGTATTTCCAAGTGGTTCAACTGGCTTGATTTCCTCGTCCTAAATGGTCCTGTTTCCACTTCATCCTTCATTAAAATTTCTTCCCAGCCTCATTATTTTCTAAGCAAATGAAAATAGGTTAATGTAATGACAATATGAATAGAGTGCTGCTAACTCAAGACAGCAAGTAGAGACTAACTATGAAATCTTCTCTCTTTGTTGGTAGAATGCCTATAGGCCTATTGGCAATCTGGTGTAGACTTCCCAATGTGTGAGGCTGAGCATTGATGTGTGCATCACAGTTCAGTCTGAACCACTGAACACGTAACCAACTTTAAAATTGACGTTTAAAGGCCTTTAGCTGGAAAGGAGCACCCAGGGTTGTCTGGATTTGGGACTATACATAGATGAAACAGAACTGAGAAGGGGGAGAGAAAAGTCCTTAAAAATGTCCAGTGCTGTATAAGCTACGTATTAGTGCTTACTCTGTGTTCATCATCAACATGGCTTTTCAGTGCTAACTACTGGTGTTTATTTTGTGACCTAAACAGAGGTCTCTTAGCAGGAGGACAAATGAGTATCTGTCTTGGGGTTTTGGTTTTTTTCTTTTCTAGAACTGCCAGCTCTTACAGAAAGCTGGGTATTCACTGTGAGCTCATTGCTATCTATCTGTATGCCTTTTCTCATAGAATCATAGAATGGCCTGGGTTGAAAAGGACCTTAAAGATCACCTAGTTTCAACCCCCCTGCTGTGGGCAGGGCTGCCAGCCACTAGAGCGGGCTGCCAGCCACTAGTGCAGGCTGCCCAGGGCCCCATCCAGCCTGGCCTTGAATGCCTCCAGGGATGGGGCATCCACAGCTTCTCTGGGCAACCTGTTCCAGTGCCTCACCACCCTCTGAGTGAAAAGCTACGTCCTAGTATCTAACATAAATCTCCCCTCTCTTACTTTAAAACCATTCCCCCTCGTCCTGTCACTATCCACCCTCGTAAACAGTCGCTCTCCCTCCTGTTTATAGGCTCCCTTCAAGTACTGGAAGGCCACAATGAGGTCTCCCCAGAGCATTCTCTTCTCCAAGCTAAGCAAGCCCAGTTCCCTCAACCTTTCTTCACAGGAGACGTGCTCCAGTCCTCTGATCATCTTTGTGGCACTCCTCTGGACCTGTTCCAAGAGCTTCAACATTTTTTAAATGTTTGTTGTTTTTTTTTTCCTAAAATAATATTTTTACATTAATTCATGAATGGAATAGTAGCATTGAAATTTATTACATAAAATTAAACAAATGGTTGTCCACACAGACCTCTCTATCTCTCATTTCCACCTCCTTTTGCATCTTCTCATCTCCCACTCTTGGGAGGATTTATGCCCTCTAGTTCATGTTTGTCAATCTAGTTTAATTACCCAGCCTCCAATTCAGACACTGGATTGCAAGGAGATTTAGGTCCATATTTTTATAGTTTTACACTGTTGATGCAATTAGAATAATGACAATTTAGGTGGTTACACAGATGTTATGCACCTAATTTGCTGCAATGGTAAGAGTTTTAATCTTTCATTACTTTACTCATTTAAAAAAATTAACTTTTGTTCATTTTTAAGTTGAATCAGGAAAGGAATCCTTCCAGCAGATGGCAGTAACTCTCCACTTACCCCAGCTGTGACTTAAAATTTGTAATCCTCCTAAGCAGAAACTCCTGTCAAGAATTTTTTTTTTCCATCTGATGGCTGAATTGCTTGCACAGGCTATTCTTTTTCAGTTTTAATTTTCAAGAAGAGCAAGCACAACAGATATCAGTAAGTCATCTGAAACTAGCCAAGACAAGAGGCATCTAACTCCTACATCATAATTAGTTCGCTGTATTAGTAATTCAGAGAAATGAAGGTGGATCAAAATTGTAGTTAAATCTGCACTTAGGTGACAGGCCTGCACTGCTTAAGGTAGCTTTGCAGCTGCAAAATGAGTCTGGCTTTTACTCATCATCTGTAAGGTCTTCCTTGGAGCAGACTTGTTATTCCTAATCTGCCTACTTGACACATTTGTAGCATCAGTGGTATTGGACAGGATACACACTGTCTCCTTAAAGGAGAGTCTCGTTCAGACATTCTTCTCTAGTCACAAAAAATCACAATGTCTTCCTCTTCAAGAGATACTGTCAAACAGAATATTTAGAACGAAGCAAATTAACTCAAATTCAGTGTATGCTGCAGCTTCCTATAAATAATGAACTGATTTTCTTTTAAAACTGCCTTTAAAAAAAAAGTGTTATAGTGGCTTCTTTTCTCCCCCTGCTGGAAAATCAGTGCAACTACTGAGATAGCAGTTGCCTGCGGCTCTATCCTACAGTTTATTCAGCTATGCATAGACTTAACTTCATCATGCAAATAATCCCTCTGCAGTGGAACTCCTTGTTTAACTATACCTTAAAAAGTGAATGAGCCTTTTTAGGATCCAGATGTAGCTGACAATTAAGTTTTTGTCGTATATAAGAAGCCATGATCAAAAATAGGCATATAAACAAGGTATATATAAATATGTATTTAATGCTGCCATTGCCACCAGTTTCCTTGTTATTCGATATTTAAAGAACTTGCAAGTAAAGCTGGCTAATGAAACAGAAGTCTAAGAGAATACTAACTTGTTCTGAGTTTCTTTGGTGACGAATATGAGAGATAGAAGATGTTGTGCTTACTTTAAGACAATGCAATTATAATCTAGATTTGAACATGTCAGTTAATAATACAAAGCATTTTATCTGCTGAAAAGCTTTTGTTTTGCTTCCAGTCTAAAAGGATAATACATGCTGTTACCAAATATGATTAAAAGACTTACACTAGAAAACACAATTTTGTATAAAGCACTGTGAAAGAGTTTTAAGTTACCTAATGACACACAATTTCATAGCTATGTTGTATGCAGAATGGAGGTACCAGGTAAAGGAATCACTAAAAATGCACTGGCGACAGCAGACTAATGGTTTCTAACTTTATACCTTCTTGTAATATGAAAATTTCTGTTCGTTAATTTTCCTTTTTTTAATTTTTATTATTAATTTCTATAAAGAAAAACATGGTTTGTTTTTTTTTTTTTTTTTTTTTTTTTTTTTGCCACATCTGTTCAGAAGACTTTGGAGGATTCCTGTCCCTTTTGCTTTTAACCTACATTTGCTATTGCTTATGGTCTGAGAGCATGTATATCAACTGCCTATAGAAAAGTGTTCAGAAAGGGTTAGAGAGTCAGGGTGCTGTTATGAGATGATGTGAGAAGATGAGAACAGATAGAAGAACACAATGGATTTTTTTTTTTTGTAAATGTATCCTTGGCAACTTTGGTGTCACTCAGCCAGTACTGGACTACATGATGGCTTCAAAGGACTTCAAGTGGGGATACCAGTTTTCTAACACTCATCAAGGGTTTCTGCACTGGAGAATTCCATCTATATATTTGAATTTTTGAAAAATGCACTGTATTTTATAACAGTAGTACATTCAAGATATATTTAGTACAAAATGTAACTTTCTAGATACGTACGTGTTTGACATTTTCTGCAATATGTCAGATGTTTTATATAGACCATAGTTCTTGACTTACAGAAAAAGTAGAATCACAGCACAAACGGAAAGGTTTACTGCAGTCCTCCAGGGTGCGTTTTATAGCTCGTTGTTCATATATGAGCAGCAGAAATAATTGCAAAATTTTCAGGGTTTGTGGTCCTCCCCCTCCACTTTCTCTTTATGACTTTTCAGCTTACCAATGCCTGTTTTGTAACATTTAGGTGACACATCAGTTGACTCATTAGTAGAAGATTTTCCTTATTATTTTATAGAAATTGTTGAATAATTTCTATGTGGTAATATGCTATTTTCATAAATGCCAAATACTATCAAGTACTATTTGCATTCATTAATATATAAATAAGCCAATAAGAGAGTAGAATTAGAAAGCCATAGAAACAAGTTATTTTTAAATGAAAAAAAAAAAAAAAAGTAGGCTAGTAACAGAAGGCAATTTGTATACACATTTAATTTACCAAATTCTTAATTATACTAAGAAGATTGGTGAGATTTTTAAAGTAATGCCTTTTAGCCTTACTGCAAATATAGAAAATTGTCACTACTGCAGTTGTCTCTAAGGCACAATAAGTTAGCACAACCAAAAAAGGTTGTTTTTACTGTGATGCCTCTGTGCCTGGTAAACTGAGAAAGAAGTGCATCAACAGTTTCTGCCTTAGAAAGTTTACAGACTAGCCAGTGTATTAGTCTAGAAGCGTTGTAAAAATGTTAAATTAATATAGCAATTCATTCTATAGTGCTTTGATAATGCATCAGAGACAAGTTGATGAAAAAAAATCTTTCCCCTCAACATTAGGTGATATTTTTCCCAATACCAGAAATACCTGAACAAAAAGCCCAAGGTAAATTATTTATTGCAGAGGCAAGACCACTATCAAACTTTCAACACCTCAGAAAATTCAACATTTTTGAAAGGATCTAGCAACTGAAATGCTGGGCAAGGAGGAAATACTTCTTACACCTCAACAAAGAATGAACAAACCTTTTAAATTGTTTGTTTTGTTTTGTAGTGGGGACTGGGGCATGGGACCTGGGCAGGAGCTGGAAGCCAGGGCAGGGATACGGAGCTAAGGTGAAGCACAGAGACAAGAGGAGGCCCCAGAGGTGGCAGGGGTGGAGGCAGAAGGTTCAGCTCGGGGATTTCTGGTAGCTTGGACCAGGGGGAAAGATGAGATTGTTGACCTTTGGCTCAGCTGTAGCTGTGGGCACAGCCCCAGGCCCCGGGCCAGGCCCCACTGCACCTGGCATTAGGGGAGTCAGGGGAAAACATTGGCACAGCTGTGGGGCAAGGCCCCATGGTGCCTGACTGGGGCCTCCAGTACTGCTATGAGTCCTGGCCCCATGACACCCAGCTGGGGAGCTGCAGAGCAGCCCTTGGCACAGCTGTGGGGCCTGTCCACCGTGGCTTGGCCTTAGGGCCCAGCCTCCACCTGCAGCTTGGCGCTCAGGAAGGTGCTGTGGGAGTGGAGCCACCCCTGGGTGGACAAGCTGGGAGCTGGGGACACAACAGTTGGGCGGAGCCCTCCCTGTAGGGTGCAGCCCCAAGGGGGGTAAAGAGCCAAGGGAGTGGAGGGGTGCCGGGCCTGTTCTGCAGCAGTGCAGCAAGGGGATGGGGCAGGACGGGTGTGTCCTGGGCCGGCCAGGGGCAGCAGGAGGTGGGGAGGGTCCTGGCCAGACTTCAGTGGCCCCAGAGGGCAGAGGGCTGCATTTGTCTGGGGTTTAAGGGCTGCACCAGCCTTGAGATTCTGAGTTGGCCCTGGATGCTGCTTTCGCCTCACCTGTGTTATATCTGCCAGGAACTTCTGTCTCACAGAGTAAAAATACTAACACTTATATTAATATTACTAGCACATTAATAGAGGAGAGCAGTACTATCTGCCCTACTATTTTTTGTTTGTTTGTTTGTTTGTTTCCTGCAATTTAGGAGCTCTTTTTACAGCTTGAGTTTACAACCTCATTGGAATAGAAGTTGGCAAATTTTGTCAACTGCAAGGTAAAACAACTCCAATGCCATTCTGATAGGTGAGAAAGGGTTAAACACATTTTCACTTTATTTCTCTGCAGGGGCCTCTTTACTAGAGCTTAAATCTTTACCAAACAGCAGCCTGAAACACCTCTATTTTGCTTTCTGTGCTACTACATTCCCACTGGGGCAATGTCGTGTCTTCGTCGTGCTGCTTCTAAATAGCAATACGACTGAGAATGACTTTACAGGAGGAGAAACACTGATTTATTTGGCTGTAAAGTATTTCCTGGAAAGATACCTGCTTGTGCCATACCCTAAGAGAGAGACTGTGTTTCAGTCTGCTGGTGAAAATGAGATTAGGCAAGTGAGCGGTTTTCATAGGCTGTCCCCACATCTCCAAATGCAAATACAACTCTTAGCTGCATCATCTGCTGCCATCTCTATGGACTAATACACAGATGACCTTGAATGGCCTGGATTGACCATGAATGTGGGATCAGAAAAGTATTCAGAAAAACATATTTAAGGGCAAAATATCTTTTATTCGTATAAACCACGTTAGATATAAAGACCTAAATCAACCTATTTCACTATCCTTCTTGCACATCTACATTATGATCTCCTTTCCCACTATGTCTAGAAGTGGGAAATATTCTCTGGTGACTTTAGATCAAATTTCTTTCTCCCTGGCTTATCTAGTGTTTTTGCAGAACTTTGCATTCTTGTTCTCTAAAGAAACAGATTGAGCTATATTAGGCCTCAGATTTGCTATATGTTAAAATTCCTAATTTTGATATAATTAGTCACACTTACATGTTTTAATTTGAAGAATAGATATTTTTCCTCCTCTTGGACATTACTCTTTGGAGCCAAAGATGATCTCCTGGTTTTCTTTCTTGAATATAAGCAAATGGTTAGATAAGAAATATTGCACTGTAATTTCACTTGAGCAGTACCTATTTTCACACTCTTTATGTTGCATCTTACTTTGAAGTCCATAATCTTTCTAAAGATGCCTGTAAACACTCTCTGTGTACTCACATCTTAAAAATTATCACATATTGTTGATGGTGAGCATTGTATCAAAAAGGAAAATTTGTTCTTAATAAGCAAGTAACTTTTGACAGTATGATCTCTTTGTCAAATACATTTTCTAAAAAAAACCCCACATTTTCCAATTCTATGGAAAAAAAAAAAATCACTATGAAAGGAGAATTCTAGCTATATGCCAAGTTTTATACAGTCTTTCTTACCTTTAAACACTTTTTTTCGTGAAGTGATGGAATTGTTGAGCCTTCTCTCTGACACTTGTTCTAATTCAGGCTAAGTACCTCCAGTCTGGAGACGATTCAGCTTCTAGTTCCCTCACCCTGCTTATAATGAAACCAATATTCTCATTTTTTCAGTGCTTCCATTTTTAGAGGTTTTCTACATACTTTTTATAGTCTAAATCTGAAGATAGTTGATGTTACAGACAGTGTTATGTTTGATATAATTAAACAGCTTCCGGCATCTAAATGAAGTTACTCAGACCTAGGATTATCTCAGCATGACAATTGTTTGTGCCACATTGACTATGAGTCAGAGTTACTTGATTCCTTCTCACTACTTTTTGTTTTGTCTGTTCTAGAGCACACCAGTGGTTTCTTCTTCATGAGTCCTAAGTCCATCTAGGACCTCATCTGCTACCCTGTGCCATATCCATATACATAGAAATGAGAAACAATCATTCACATAGATTCACACAGGTTCACAGTGTTCTTCAATTAATTTACTTACATGGCAGTGAGTGATGTAGCAGAAGACTGTCATCCCCGTAAACCAGTGACAAACCGGAGAGAGACCTGGCCATGGTCACACACAGAGTCTTAACAGCACAGCCTTGTTTCCAAAGTCCACTGGCAGGCAGTTGTCATGGTCGATGTCTTCTCTCTTCAGAGCTTGTAACACTGTGTAACACAGAGACGAAGTTTGAGGGCTGTGACATTTGCTTTCATTCATTTTATACTTAGAGGCAGGAAATAAATGTTCTGGAGAAACAAGACATCTTTTGGAGAAGAGAGTATTTTTGTAAAAAATATTACAGGCATTTTATAAGTAATTTTCTTCTGAAGCAGAAACCAGCCTATTGATCCTTTTGGGGGAGTGTTGCAATACACCATCTTCATATTTGTAGCACTGTAGTCCACCATTCTCTTCCTGGGAAGGACTTCTATTTTTCGTTCTTTTTCTTTTTCTTTTTCTTTTTCTTTTTCTTTTTCTTTTTCTTTTTCTTTTTTTCTTTTTCTTTTTCTTTTTTTTTTCCTTTTTCTCTCTCTTTTTCTTTTTCTCTTTCTTTTATTTTTTTTCTTTTTTTTTTCAATAAACAGTGGCCGGTTATCAAGTAATGGAGGTTTTTCTGTGTATGCAAGCTTAGGAAACAGAGTAGAGGAGTTTCAAGAGCTAGTCTATGTTATTCAGCTGCCCTGTTGATCTTGGAGATATCTGAGGTTTTACCATCTCGTTTAGACTCATAGCTATGCTGATATACTGATATCCTTAATGATACTGAGGTAAGAATTAAATGATCCCTAACAGTGAAATTATTAAAAGAAATTGAGTAAGAACAGAAAAGAGCCATGGAAAGGCAGGTACAAAAAAAAAACCTCTGCAGCGGTGGGGTGGGGTGAAAGGCCTGCCCACCCCCAAATATAGGAAAAAGTTAGTCTTACCAGACTTCTGTCCCACGGACACAACTTTCCAATAGTTCTTCCTAATTTTTTTTCTTCTGATTTCCCTATTTAGGACTTAGCCCTATAACTCTTCTTCTTTCTCTTTTTTTTTTTTTTTTTTTTTAATCTCTTTCTTTCAAATGTACACAGAATGTTTTTACTAGTCTTCAAGAAAATGACCTATTTAAAGTAGACTGTACTTATGCTTAGTGAATAGAATGGAATATATTTTAGGTATTGGTTTTACTTCTTATAGTTGGAAGTACTGCTTTTTTTAAGAAGATGAAAAAAATAGCAATATTAACAGAAAGGGAAGTTAAACTGAACAGGAAGAAAGGCTCAGTAGTGGTGAACTGGACAGGTTAATAGTTTTCAAGTGATGAAAGCCCATGGAAGCAAACTAAATACAAACAGCTAAAATACATAGTTTAGAGTAACAAATGGTACTGATAAAAGAGTGGATTAATTCACAAAGACTCTTATATTTGCATCTGTTTATAAAAAGGGGTAATGGGTGGTGCACCAGTTCTTCAGGACACATTTTGTGAGTTCATATTGTTTAATCAGTATACCTATGATGAGATGATTAATTAAGAAACTTAAATTAATAAAGTTAATTGATGCTTTTATATATGTAAAGGAAATGTTACCCTCTGTATACTGTCAGCCTAAGAAATCTCTGCCATACACATAGCAATGTTAAAATGTAACAAAATTTGTATTCAAGATGTCATTCAGCCTCCAGCACTGACAACATATATCTCTTATTATTTGCATATTTCTATTCATTCTGCTTCCAGTTTGAGAAAATATAGCTGCTATTGAATTGCTCCTGACTTCAAAATTATTGACTCAGCCCATTGTTGTATGCAACTTAGTTTCACCACATTTGACGACATTGCAAGATCATATTAAATAAATGCACCAAACACACTGATATACTTTCCTTGCAGTTTATACCACTTCAAATTTCTTTACTTTTAACAAGGGAAAAAATTCTGCAAGCTCAGATACCAGTTCAGAATAACGGGTTCGGGTTCTTCCTTACTAGGTGAGAGGCAGCAGCACTGAAATCAGCTCTTCAGAAATATTTGGCAACTTTGAGAGCTCAGGTTGAGATCTTTCCAGTTTACATTTTTGGTCTCCAGTGGTAATAAAGAATCTGTTACTTAAAAGATTATAACAAGAAAGTAAGAGATTTGCAAGTTTCCAAAATGTAGTATCTGTAGCTTTCAAGACAGGTTTATGGGGTTGGTTTTGTCTTGTTTGGGTTTGGATTGCAGTACACTGTACTCTACTCACCTAAGATCAGAAAAGTATCTTTCCTGGTTCCATATAGACTTATAAGGCACTTAACACCACTATGAAATTGTGAGCTAAATTTAGTAATAAGGCTAGAGTCAACTTTGGAGTATGTAATTTTTTTTCCTAACTCAAAATGTTTAATATTGTTAAATGTAATCACGCTGCAACAAATACACTGAAAGTCTTTGTGACAAATCTGTCTCTTTACCTTTAGACTCTACAGTAAAAAAAAAATAAAAAAACCCCAACCAACTAACCAACCAAAAAAAAAAACCCAAAAAAACAAACAACCCCTCAAAACCCCCGTCCAAAAATACCCCAAACCAAACCCAAGACCTTCTTTGAAAAGTAATTGCTTTTAGCCCCACTCTTCCTATCCTGGAGAAGGTTCAGAACTTAATTCTTCTGATATTTGGAAGTATTTGGCTTGTTATTTGTAATCTGTAACTAACACTGTAATTTCTTATTACTGTAATTTTTAAAAATCAGAATTACTGACGAAACTGACCCATGCTGTTACAGAGAGATTCAAGGCAATACATTTTTGACAAAATTGTGTCTTCACATAGAAAATGCAGAAAATGTGTCTTCCTATAGAAAATTATCATGCTGAAAGCATGATTGAAATTTCCAATTTTAAATGTAAATTTTATGTAAAGGTATATTTTAAAACACTTCGTTATGACATAAGGAGCAGGGCCTGTTATTAATATGCAAATATGAGTAGATAAAAATTTTTATCAGAAAGCTATATGTGAATAGGTGCATGTTATCAAGTTCAAATATTTTGCATAAGCATAGATGTTTTGTAATTCCAGGAAAGAAGTAATGGTATTAATCTAACATATATAGAAACACTGGAGTTTTAGTTTTTCGTACTTTTAGAGACAGTTAGCATAACTAAGGATGTTATGCATAGGATGTTACGCAAGCTAGCATAACTAAGGAAATTCACTGAAAAAAAGTATCCACCTTGTAAGAAAAAAAAGTTAATAAATGTGATCAATCAATACTTACGCACAATACTGTTTCCTGTAAGAACAGGAAATAAAGAACATACATTTTAAGTGATAATTCAAGAGGAATTTACAGTTATTCAATTCCATGAGTACATTATACTTTTATCCTGCTTGCAGCTTGATGTTCAGATGATTGGATCACATTTTGAAGTAATTATGTTATCTCTTGGGTAACAGTTAAATTCCAATAAAAGGCTGAAAAGTTCATGAAGATGAAACTGTCTCTGTTTATCTGTTGATATCAGATTGAAGAATCAACAAATTAAGCAAGTTATATTTAAGATTGGGAGGAAGAGGGATCTCAAGTATCAGCGTGGAAGAGGGGCTAATGGGCACTGGGACACCATTTACTATTTATATTTGCATGGTACCAGCTTTAATAAATCCTGTCTCTTGTTACATAATGAAAGACGGAAAAGATCTCCCAAAAAATCCCACACAAACCAGAAGAACCACACAAAGGGCTGCATAAATCAGAAACTTTATTTCAAGGTAATTTTCAGACAAAGAAGGTGGGCGTCAGGGGTCTCTCTCCCCTGGTCTGTGGCTGCGGGTAGCTTCCAGCTGCCTCTGAGACTGTGATGCAGTGCAGACTGGAACTGTGTGTGCTTGTCCTTATGACAGTGACTTCGTAGAAAGATGCAGAAATCACTGTCTGAGTGGCTGCGGAAAAAGGGGATGAGAGCACACCATGTTCTAGTGTCCCTGTCTGGTTGCGAGGCTGTGAAAAACAGGACAGTGTCAACTAACGATGGGAGCAGCCACCCTTGGTCACCATGGGCAACCCCTGCCCAAAGCTCTCCCAGCCTCAGGCCAAGTCTGTCAGTCCCAGCTCTCCCGAGCAGCCAGAAGACACCCGTTCTTGAGCTGGCCATGTCACTAACTGCACAGTGGCATGGGCCACTGCCAGCCTGCTGCTGACACTGACATGACCGCTATGTTGCTGGGTTGATGCCAGGAGCTGACAGATTGGAAATAGCACCAGCCACATTATTTTGAGTCCTTATCTTTACGTCGAATGTCCTTATAGAAACTTGCAAATCTCTCAGTCTGAGTGGATGAGGACAGGAGTGTGCCATGGTCCCATTGTGTCCTTTTCAGGGCCACTGGCCTTAGAAGCAAAGGAGGAGCAGCCACTATCTGTTGCACCACAGGCAGCCCCTGCCTCATTGCCTATGGCCTCACTGTCCCCTTCCCTGCCTCTTTCCTTGTCCTCTCACCTCAGCCTTTGCTCACCCACCAGCCTGCCTCCAGTCCGGGCTGGCTCACCACACAGTCCTTTTTATAACCTCCCTAGGCTGGCCATGTCACCAACCGCTTAAGGTAATTCAGACCTGGGAGGAAAATGGGCAAAGTGGAGAGCCCACTGTTGCTCCTATAGAATGGAATAGTCCCAGTTGGAAGGAACCCACAGTGATCATCTAGTCCAACTGCCTGGCCACTTCAGGGCTGGCCAAAAGTTAAAGCATGTTATTAAGGGCCTTGTCCAAATGCCTCTTAAACAATGGCCGGCATGGGACATCAACCAGCTCTCTAGGAAGCCTGTTCCAGTGTTTGACCACCCTCCAGGTAAAGAAGTGTTTCCTAATGTCCAATCTGAACCTCTCCTGACACAGCTTTGAACCGTTCCCACATATCCTACCACAGGAGATAGGAGAAGAGTTCAGCACCTCCCTCTCCACTCAGAAAGCTGCAGACAGCAATGAGGTCACCCCTCAGCCTCCATTTCTCCAAACTAGACAAGCCCTTAGTCCTTAGTTCCTCCTCCCAGGACATGCCTTCCAGCCCTTTCATCAGCTTTGTTGCCCTCCTCGCATTCTAGTACTTGAACATCCTTTTTAACTTGGGGGGACAGAGCTGCACACAGAACTCAAGGTGAGGCCACACCAATGCTGAACGCAGCGGGACAATCACCTCCTTTGACCGGCTGGTTGTGCTGTGTTTGATGCACCCCAGGGTGCAGTTTGCCCCCCTGGTTGCCAGGGCACACTGATGGCTCACACTGAG
This sequence comes from Pterocles gutturalis, assembly GCF_000699245.1. Lineage (NCBI taxonomy): Eukaryota > Metazoa > Chordata > Aves > Pterocliformes > Pteroclidae > Pterocles > Pterocles gutturalis. Next base: position 12,120 of record NW_010127740.1, on the reverse strand, counting down.
CTGCTGTCAGCCAGCACCCCCAGATCCCTTCCTGCAGGGCTGCTGTCCAGCCATTCTTCTCCCAATTTAGATTTGTGCCAAGCATTACTCTGTCCCAAGTGCAGAATCCAGCATTTGTTCTTGTTAAATTTCATGCCATTAATCATGACCCAATGCTCCAATCTATCTAGATCCCTCTGCAAGGTCCCTCAAGAGATTCAACCCCACCATCCAGTTTGATATCATCAGGAAACTTGCTAATGGTGCATTCAACTGCTGCATCCAGATCATTGATAAAAATATTGAACAAGACTGGCCCTCTGCTTGAGCCCTGAGGAATACCACTGGTGGCTGGCCACTGACCAGATGTAGCCCCGCTCACTACTAGCTTTAAGCTCTGCCATTCAGCTAGCTCTTCACCCAGCACACCGTAAACCTGCTCATGTCACAACTGGGCAACTTGTCCAAAAAGGATAGTGTGGGAGACAGTATCAAAAGCCTTATTAAAACCCAGAAAAAACAGATCCACCACCTTTCCTTCATCCACTAGGCTGGTGACCTTATCACAGAAGGATATCAAACTAGTTAAACACAACTTTTCCCTTTGTGACCCCATGTTGACTGTGCCTGATGATTGCATTATTCTTTAAATGCCTTTTAGTAGTACCCAGTACTATCTTCTCCATAATTTTCCAGAAACTGAGGTTAGACTAACAGGTCTGTAGTTCTTTCCTCACACCCTAGCTTCCAGTCAGTTTGTTGTTTTGTTCATGATTATTTTTTAAGTGGAACATGTATTCCAGAGACAAAAGAAGGGAAAAAGAAGTACTGGAAGTGAAGATGTTAACAAGGCCCATAGAGGACAGTACAAGAAGGATGAGAAGGGAAGCAGAGTATCTCCAGTCAGGTTAAGCCAGCTGTTATTCACTGAAAGAGAGAAGAGTAAAAAAAAATGAACATTTGGAGATTTATGGAAGACAGTGGGAAGGTGGGAACATAAGAAATATTAAGGTACATAAAATTCAAGAAAGAAAAGATGGATACTTGTGAAGACAAGTAGGCAAGTTAGAGCTAGAAAACAAAGAGAGGAAGGACAAAACCATCACGTTATAGAGAAGAGGCCCTATGATGATGGCACAGGTGAAGCAATAAACAAATTAATAAAGCATGAAAATTCTAACCTCAGCCCCACCAAAAAGCCCGCTGAATACAATAATGAGAAAACTGTTGGGTTTTGGGTTTTTTTATGTGCCTTTTTCACCCACAAGCAATCTTTCATTATGTAAGAAAAGATAGGACATCATTTGTCTAGACTATTTGCATGTGATTAAATAACTTAAGAGTATTTGGCAGTCAAAACAGGCTGTTTGCCTGAAGGGTCAACAGGCCAATGCATTCCACAAAAGCAGAAAGGGAAGAAGGTGTGAATAAGGTGAAGAAACAGAAGAAAAAGTCAGTTTAGAAAGGGATATCTTTGCATGATAGAAATTGCTATTGTCACAAAAGAAATTATCTTTTCCTCTCAAGCTACAAATAATATTAAGTCAGACCAGTGTGGAGCTAAGGGATAATTAAACACATCCAAAAGCAAAGTATGAAGATATGCAGAACCGAAGGGAAAGGTGCTTTTTAATTGTATCTTCCTGTGGTGACATTCAAATATGTGCTGTAAAGATGATTCCTGTATTCAGTGTGTACATGACACTCATCAGTTTTGGCTTGGGTAGTTTATAGAACCTCTGTAAGCCTGACTTCTAGTAATAAAGAATTAAATATGTGAGTTAGAATGGCCATCCATATGGTAGAGACTGACACTGTTTTGTGATATGTGAACAGATAGCTTTACTATTGGCAAAACTGCAATTCTGTTTTCACAAACTGTTAAGGTAATTTGCTGATTAAAATAGTGCCTGTGCATGTACTGCAGGTTTTGATAATACCTTTGGTGTGTTTACTGGGCTAATAGCATAAGTTCAGTTATGAAACTACATTTTTGCACTAAAAATAATACATTGAAGAAGTTGGTCTAGCACAGTGACATAGCAACAAAGGGTTTCTAATTAAGACAATGTGGTTGAAAACACAGTTGTTTCATGAAAAGAAAAAGATCTGATTTAAATAATTGATAACCATTTATGATCTAGACTATCCTACATTGGAGTAACTCTAGAAATTCCACTTTGTTTTGCTGCCTTTTAATTATAGCAGTTTTCAGAAGTTATTTATTGTCAGTGTACTAACTTTTTCTGTTTCTTGAACCTTTCAGAATTTATTGGTGTTAATGTAGAAATGCAAATAAAACATGTTTTGTTTTCTCTTTCAGGGAAATCTTGAAGAGTCTTACACTTTTAATCCTCCAGTCGTTGATTGCGCTGTGAGGGCGTTGTGGTGAGGTGGTAAGTTGGTGTAGATCTATTGCTTTGATCAGCTAAATTGTCATTTCAGATTTAACTGCTAAAACAACATCCTTCAGTGTTGTGTCTATGCGACAAAACGTGAGAAATGTCTTCCTGGCTCTCTTGGCAAATTCCCAAAATTGTAAGGCTATAATTGATTTCATATGTAGGAAGTCTGAATCACAGAGACATCAGATTTGTTCTGTATTTACAGATCAACTTCATATCATATGAACAGAGCAGTGGATTCATACATGCTCAGTGCCTATTTTCTAGAAATCCCAGGTTCCTATACATCTGGAAATCTCCATGATTATTGTAGTTAGTTTAGTAGAGCATGAGTCACTCAGCAATGTTTGGTATTGTCAGCTCTTCAAATTTCAGTGACCTATTTGTCAACTGTTTGTCAGTCTTTTTACAGAATTTTCCATCCTCCTTCCCACCCTAATATGACAAATTTGTAAATGCTTTTCTTTTCCTGACTGCAAAGGGGCCTGATAGATTTAAGAGATCACTGTGTCCTGTCAATGTTCCCTGGATAAGCAACTTCTATGAACTCTAATAAATTACAACATGACTTCTGTTGGTCTTGTCAACAGTCTGGTAACTCTTATATCCTGGCTAGGAATTTGTGTCTGAAATAAGTTTATTTTAATTTTTACTTTTAGACCCTAAGACAGCAGGAGTAGTGGTCACATATTTCTAGGTGTTAGAACAGTTTTCACTAATGAAGGGTCCTATGACTGTAAGTTCAGAAAATTATGACTACTGGCTCAATATTTCTGACCAGCTGCTTGGCCAATCAGCCTTAAACTACCCTCATTCTTGTTTGTTTGGGGTTTTTTTTGTTATAAACTGAAAGTTTACATTACTGCTGGAGCTTAAGTGCTAAGTAGTACAAATTTTCATATTTCAGTGAGAAATCAAATGGGTTTTGTTAAGCTACATACCATTTTGTGGTATTTTTCCATATTTTATCTATCTATTAATAAAAGTACAAGAACAGTTTTACAACTCCAGTTGTACAACCTTGTTATATGAAAAAGTTTAATGTGACAGAATTTAATGAGTACAAAAAAAACCTTTCAAAGTACTAGAATAAAGTTGTATGCTATCTTATTTTCTATGGACAGAGAAATGGCCATTATATGATGTACACCAATTGCAGAGTTAGGACCACTGACATAACATAGATTTATATTCCTTGCTTTGTTCTATTCTCATTGATAAACAAAGTAAAAAGGCTTAATTATTTCTGACTTCAATATACAAAGATCATCTAGTCCAGAGTCTGTTACTTTTTAAACCAGGCAGCTATTTGTTCTGATCATTCAGTTTTCTAAATGACTTTTTGTTTGTGATATTGTTCAAATACAGTGTCACATACAACATCTTGGTCTAAAAGAACTGATGTCATGCAAGCAGTGTCTATTTATTTGAGGGAATATTTTCAGCAAAATTCTGTATTGACACAAAGTTTCCTTTTGAAGGATTTTTTTTCTTGCCTTTGCAAATCATTAACAGATTAAAGTGTGATCTAAAGCATGTCATTTGGTCATCCTTTTATTTAAGTCTTGTAAGTAAAATATAAATTACTTTAATGGGAAGTAATAAAATTGTCCCCCTGACTTTAGTTATTTTTACTGTAGAAGTACAAGTAATTTCCATGCAGTAATGTGTTTTACCCAGATCAATAAACATGTTCTCAGAACAAACATTCTTAAAGTAAAATCTAATAAATACAAATTTCATTTGTTTCTGCCTTCTCTTGCAATAGTGTTTTTAAAATTAAATATGAAGTTAGTATTAGTATTTATATATCACTGTTAAAGAAGCCTTGATTCACTGCGTTTAGATTGCTGACAATTTTTTAAGATTGCAAATCTTGAGAATAAAGCTATTTTCTTATAATTTCCTGGGCTGAAATCCTGTCACCTTATCAAATGTATGAAATTTCCTTGAAGGCGTCAATAGCAATGCAAAACCAATGGAAATAAAAAACGGGGGAAAAAGAAAAAGGCTAAATTTATACCAAAGTTTGAGTTGTTTAAGATTTATATCAGTTTTATAATTCTGGATGTATGTCAGATAGACAATGGCATACAATTTTCAACTTCCATACATTTTCTATTTCAAATGTTATGAAAACAATAAACCGAAATTGTGCAAAATTTGTCTCTTACAGAAAGTAATTTAGCAAAATTCTGTAATAATAAGAAAAGCCTGTTCAAAGTTGAATAGAGTTTGTTTGTGTTATGTATGAATTTATTTTAGCCACAAATCCAATGCTTTGTTTTTCTGTTTGGCGAGCACAGTTTCAACCTTGAAAATGTCAACATGCAATTCTTCTTAAGGGTGAAATTTTGGTAGTGCAGAAATATAAAGCATAACCCTCAAAATTCAGTGTGTCTCTGATTCAATGTGTAAACTTGGATGAACAAGGATATGTCTGTGGCACTTTCTATGATAACTATAGATCCAAGAGGAAATAATACATCCATATTATTAGAATTAATTTGTTGTGGTTTATGAAAAAGATGGAAAATGCAGATGTAGAAAAATAAGATGCAATATTTTACTTGTTGTGATCATAGAGATAATGCAGGCGATTATTAAAGCTTTTTTGATGACCTTCATATTATTAATAAGAGTACAAGGGTATTAAATTAATGTATTAAAATTCTTAACACTAACTGTCAGTTCAATAGCTTGGCAAGCTAAAATTAGAATATTAATGCTTTAATCTCTAGGCCATATTTTTGAAGCCAATTTAGATTGGTTGAGTTTGAACATTCTTTTAGCTTGACAATTATTTGTCTTCCTGAAATGTGATGGTGGAGTAAGTTCAAATGCTGAGGATAAAGAACCACATTGCAAAGCAATTGCGTATTACATCAATAGTTCACATCTTACAATCACAACAAAAGGGTCAAAGTCCAGATGTCTATGCAGTCAACTGCACTTCAAGTCAAAAAACAGGTCTTGTGACTCAAAACTGATGAGGCACCCTGTGAGAAAGCGAACTTTATTTTTTCCCCTGGGCAGTATTGCAGTTGTGGTTAAAAAGTTCTGGTTCATTTAACCAGTTGCCATCAGCACAAAATTCACTTTACCACTTAATCAAGCTTAAAATTAGGGAGTAAAAGAATTTCCTTCTTCTGATAAAATCCATATTGTTCCTAAAAATATCCTTAATGAAAGTGAGAACAGCGTAAGTCAAGCAGTCATTTCTACTGAAGGAATCGTGATTAGGAAAGTAGCCCTGGTGGAACTGCAGAAAATCTTGATACAGCACAGAAACATTTTTAATGAAAAAAAAAAATTGTCTCACAGATTAGAGGTGCTTCAAGTAACTTAGTTCTTCTGGAGTGCTGTATTGTGTCGATAGAAACCTGAATCAAGCAAATCTTCATAAAACAGATGTCTGTTGAGAGTATTGGAGTTTTTTCCTTCTTAATGATCTGTTACAAATGATTTTTCAGTAAAATAAAATGGAAACCATTCTTAATCTATTTTTTTTTCAAAATAAATATTGGTATTGCTCCCAAAGATGCAACACACAGCAAATAGAAGTGTGAGGAAATATACAATACAATTCAGTATTTCTCAGTAGCTGCATGCTGACCATAGTCCATGAGTCACAAAAGGTAATCTATAGAGTGAGGAAACAGAGAAGGTTATAATATAATCTGAAAGAAATAAAATGTTGTTTCTGTACAGAAGCATGTACAGAAGCATGCTTCTGTACAAAGTATATTTACACTTTTTACCACCAGGTAGTTCTGAACTTGTGCAACATAGGTTGTGTGGGCCACTTGGGGCATATTAATAGCATTTTCTCTCTTATTGAGAATGAATGTATTGAGAAACAGAACTTTTAAAATAACATTTTAGCATGGCCTGCTATACATATATGTCAATCTTCTTTTATAATATCTATGTATATCTTACAATCACGTGTTCAAAAATATGTGAATGTATTCACCAGTTTTCCTAAATGGTAGGATCATTTAAAGAAAAATATTGATTATTTCACATACAGTTTTGAGAGACACCGTTGCCTGATGAAGGGCGTGTATGCCTAAAAAGTAATGCATTATTCACAGAGAACACCTTTTTATCTGTGCCCCCCAACATAAGAAAGACAGGGACCTGCTGGAGCGAGTCCAGAGGAGGGCCACGAAGATGGTCAGAGGGCTGGAGCACCTCCCATACAAGGAGAAGCTGAGAGAGTTGGGGTTGTTCAGCCTGGAGAAAAGAACGCTCTGGGAAGACCTTCTAGTGGCCTTCCAATACTTCAAAGGGGCCTACAGGAGAGATGGGGAAGCACTCTTTATCAGGGAGTGTAGTCACAGGACAAGGAGTAATGGTTTTAAGCGGAAAGAGGGTAGGTTTAGATTAGATATTAGGAAGAAATATTTCCCTGTGAGGGTGGTGAGGCACTGGAAGAGGTTGCCCTTCTCAGCTGTGGATGTCCCGTCCTTGGAGGTGTTCAAGGCCAGGCTGGATGGGGCTTTGAGCAACCTGGTCTAGTGGGAGGTGTCCCTGCCCATGACAGGAGGTCTGAAACGGAATGATCTTTAAGGTCCCTTTCAACCCAAACAATTCTATGATTTTATATTCTGAGCCATGATGTGTTGTGCATAACTGACCAAGACTTTGTAGTGAAAAAGCTTAGTCTCCTTTAGTGTATTCTTGGTAGAGAAGAACATACTTTGGAAACATTTGAAAATTAAATGATAACTTGCCAAAATCCTTCTGCTTAGTAAACTGAAATTTTTTTTTCCTGGTTTTAATCTTTTCATGTCTGTATTTTATTATAATTCTTATCTCAACAATATGTATTGTGTTGTCTGAAAGTAACAGTGATTACATACAACTAGGTGTAATATTAGCATCCTTCTAAAGCAATACAATTATCACGTATATATATTTGTATGTATAATTTTAATAACTGATAACGTATTTAGTTTTTATAGAATAGTACAGTTAACCTTGGTAAAGGTAGGCTTTATGTGTAAAACTAAGTCTAGTTAATCACCATGTGATCTAGGATGGTGATAGTCTCTCCAGAATAGATAGGGGTTGAAAATCTATTGTATTTTATGCAAGTTATGAGATAGGATATTAAACTTTTGAAGACAAGGCATCCAAAGTTATTTTTTTCATTCATATTTTCCATTTTTAATTCAAGTGCACTTTCTCTGCTTCTCAAATACTCAATATTGTTCTTTTGATTCTTCGAAGCACTGCAACTATTGAGGTACCCACTCTTAGCTGGTGAACAATGTTGGGCTGTTACTTCACTCATGTTCCTTTCTTATTTTTTCCTGGTCAGATTCTGGGAGGGAATTGACTTCCTTTCCAAAAACAAATGTTACTAAATGATCATTTAGTTTGATTGTGTTTTACATGCATATTTGGACTTTAGGGGCAGCCATTCCATAACAGAAAAGTATGAAAAGTTCAGTGTTAACTGCAGTTGTTAAACTTAGACTTTGCTTTATAGATTTTAGTAATAGAATACTGTAGCACGTACAATTCTGAAATCTTAAGTGCAGAATACTGTATATCACATCTCTCTTTATGCTGGGAGTCTTTGAGAAATTTAATCAATTTTTATGTTTTATAAACCACTAAAAACACATCTAAGACAACAACGTTTATTATCCTTTCATTAAATGTGAGCACTAATGTTGAGTGACCCGATAGCTGACCACAAGTATAGGTTAAAAGGGTACCTCAGGTTTGACCTTTTTCCGAAGTCCCATACAAAAAAGCCATACTTAATATTTTAACAATAGACTTTAGCATTCAAGATTCCAAAAAGGCAAAAAGCCTTTAGTTTTCTTGTGTTCTTGCTTTGTGATTTCAACATCCTTTGATATTATAAGTAAATATATTTAGTTTCTCTAGTTTGGCTGATTCATGATTGCCTTTCTGATCTCCTACATTAATTTGGATGACAGCTTGTGAGAATGAAAATGGCTTTTTCCCTGCTTAAAACTAGTCAGGTAACTGTTACAAACGTGGTAAAGTACATCTGAATCCCCTGAGCATACCATACTGACATTCTGCTAGAAATCATAAAAACTGAGTAGTAGCTTTTTATTGTTCTACCTGTTTTCACGTGAAGAATAATATCAAGTATTTGGCAAAAGTATTTTGTTAAAAGTGTTTATCTTCACACACTTAGAACTTTACTGTCTCTCTTTAGAGTGAATGGAAACGTTTCTGATAAGCAACATGCTATCATATAGAAAGAAGGGATTTGTATGAAGTGTGGCACAATGATATATGACACGGCTTGCGTCATGAGTTCCGCAGCCATAATGTGAAACAAGCCCCTAATAGGTTGATATTATGCTGTCGTGACACTTGGCTTTCTGCACAAGTTTTTAAACTCTGTTTCCTAATTTTTGTCATGCATCCGTTATTGGTAAACATTTTTGAAAATACATGTACAGTAGATATGTAATGCAAGATGCACCATGGCAAATGTTAGATATTCTATTTCATTTTGAATTTTTAAAAAACCTTTTAAAATTTCCCATTCATCTAAAATCTTTGCCTAAGAATTGTGGCAAAGAATACAATGGTCTCAGATTTTTACTTGGATTATTAATCACATTTTTAATCACAGGATCAGATTTCTGCTGATTTTCCATATTTGCTCTTTGTGATACTTCATGCCTTAAAAATCCTTTGACAAATTGCTTATGACCACGAGCAGCACAAAATCATCTCAGATTTGCTGTTATCTTGCTTACTTGTCCACTAGCTAAAATAAAAAATAAAAAAATAAAAAAAAATAAAAAAAAGAAAGAAAAAAGCAGATATCTTGGATACGTATTTTTCATACACAAACTTTTGCTTTATAAGGAATAGCATATAATCTTATGTTCCTGAAGTAGAATGTTTTTTACTTAAATTAGGAGAAATTGCATAACGAGATGTCAGCAAGGCTGATGACAGTTCTAAAACTGGAATACAATAGCTCTTGGAGTTTTTTGGACAGGTTGAAATGTGTTTATCTAATTTGTTGCAATATTAAGCACAATACAAGATTTGCAATTTCAGAAACATTAGAGAAGATCAGTAACTTTGGATGTACGTTTCTGCTCTAAAATCTTTGTCATTCATTATTTCTCTTTTCATAGAATTCGTTCATATAGACTAGTACAACCATTAAACTGCTTCCTTGAAAGCATCAATTGGTACTTAGGTTTTTTTTATGCCTCTGATAAATCCCACATTATCCAAACACAGCATTAGATGTTCCCAATAGTATACTGTACTTTTATGTCTCAATAACCAGATTTAAACTATTCATTAATCTCCAAAGTGAAGAGCTCCAATAATGACAATAGGAAAAAGAATCATATCTAGAAAATCAGAAGGCCTGATCTTCAGTTCATTTGGGTGTGTGCATTGGAATTAGAGATAATTTCACATGCATTCCATCCCCTGGGTTTCTAAGTGATATGATTTTCTCGAAGAGATTTGTGTTGGGTTTTTTTTAGCAATGACGTAGAACATGTGAACCATTTCCTCTAGTTCTATGGAAAGGAATTAGACAGGAAACGATTAAAAAAAGAACTGAAAAAAAGGTTTGTCAGATAAGGTGAAAGAAACGGTATGTTTCAAACAAACTGCTGTTTCTTCTTGAAAAATTCATTGTTTAAGACTAGAAGACAGTGGCACATTTCATTATTCCTCTCTTTGCCATACAATTTAATGACATTAAGATACTTTAAAAACAAACAAATAAACAAACAAACAAACAAATGAAACCCAAAAAATTTCTCCTCACAAAATCACAAACCTATTCATTTTTTATTTTTTTTAATATTAAGAAATGAGAAGTGAATTATTTGGAAGTGAATGTCATTTTTTTGATATAATGTTTTTCTACAGAAATTCATCAGTCTGGTTGCTTAATTCTATTTTAATTAGAGAGTTTCAGAATATCTCTTTAAAAAAAAAAAAAGAAAGATGTTACTCCTACAGTACACTGCACAAAGGACAAGCCTGTGCACAAAGAACAAGTCTGGTTTTGTCTGGAGCTTTTTTAGGCTGATGAGCAGCAGTCAGAATTTGCAGAATTTGGGCCTGAATTTTGACGTAGTTTTTCTGATGTTAGTATAAAGCTCTGGCTAAGGAAATAACACAGTACTTAGTCATGATTTACCCACATCATCTGATGTACACCTGGCGATTTTTTTTCACTAAATGACAAAAATGTGTTGCAACGTCTGCTAGTTCAGAAATTTATTTCTAAAGAAACAGTGAATATTACAACTTCTCCATTGAGATATTCACTTTGTACTATTGTAGGTGACTTTGTTCTACTCCTACCCTTTCTTCACCTGCTTCAAAATTTATCTGAGGTAATAATAATAGTTATAAAATGTAAGTCAGCAGCTGTTAGTGCACATATTTTTGTTGCTGACAAATTCAATTAAAGACATTGCTAGGTAAACCAATGAAATAACAGGTAGCTCAGAAAAGGTCAACTCTGAATTATTGTTTCCCATAGTAATTTCCCAAACCATTAAGTCTATAAAATTAATTTCAAGCTGAAGCTCATAAAAGTAAATTATGGAAAATGCCTTGCTAGTTTGTAGGTATCCTAGAGCATAAAGCTGTGTCTCCCATGCATAATGCTTCTGCTAACTTTGTCCAAGTTGCAGGATAACTACGGATAGGCTCTAGCAGTATTTTCATTATAAATGCCTCTTTCCAGGAATCATAACTATAGATAGGAAGCTTTTTTCCCCCCATGAGTACAAACCCATCATTTTTCCTTTTTTTTTTTTTCTTCGTTTTAACTAGATTTTGGGGTGTTTATGGAAGACGAGAAGGCTTAATACACAGTAATAGGTAAATTTATTGTAATAACAGCAGTGGAGTTTGAACTTCAATAATTCAAAAGAGAATTATATTTCCAAAATTCCAGTGTGAGCGCGAACTTTGTCATGAATAAAAATGCAAATGACAGTTAAAAAAAGCCAAACCCAAGAAAGCTTAAAACTAAGACAGGGTGAAGCAGAAATTTATACAGCTACATTAAACTTTTAGTTACTCTATCATCAACACCCATTAAAAGCAATATTTGCCAACAATTCCACACAACTGAGGTTTTCATGGTCCCTGGTTTGGCTCTTTTAACATCTGTAACAGCTTATGGAAGTCAGAAAGGAGCCTAAACTGTGTAGCTGCAGAAGTATGGAATTTAGTGTGATCACAGGTTTTTTTTAAACAAGGTATTTCACCAGAGAATGCTGGTTTAAGAGAGGATGTGGCTTTTCATGAGAACAACAACTACAACTACAACAAAAGTGGGTGGAATTGTAAGGGCAAAAACTACTAAGCACCAGATTTTAGTCTGGTACATACCCTAAATGATTGTAATGATTATTCATCTGCAGTTAAAATATCTTTATTTGCTTCACTGCATTGCACATGGAGAAATGGAATATGTGTCTGCTAAAATACCTCATGGAGAAATCATATGCCCTAAATCTAAAAAAAAAAAAAAAAAAAAAAAGTCCAATTTTCTTCAACTCTTATGAACAGGTGGTAGAAAAGAAAGAAAAAAAAGAGTGCTATGAAATCAACAAGTGCTGCCAAAACAACTTTCATCTCCCCTGCTTCTCCACAAATATGGAAATACCTGACTTCAAATTACTCCAGAACAGTAGCTTAGCTCATATGATACTGTCCTGGGTCCAGCTGGGATAGG